>NC_133816.1:23825069-23835069 GCF_043250625.1 Sebastes fasciatus
CTGTTAGTAGTTTATTATGTGTGATAGTAGTGGATTAAGGGTTAGTGTTAGTAGTGATAGTAGTGTTAGTAGTTATTTGTGATAGTAGTGATAGTAGTGTTAGTAGTTATAGTAGTGTTAGTAGTTGATAGTAGTGTTAGTAGTTATTTGTGATAGTAGTGATAGTAGTGTTATTTGTGTTAGTAGTGATAGTAGTGTTAGTAGTATTATTTGTGATAGTAGTGATAGTAGTGTTATTGTGATAGTAGTGATAGTAGTGTTATTTGTGATAGTAGTGATAGTAGTGTTATTTATAGTATATAGATGTGATAGTAGTGATAGTAGTGTTATTTGTGATAGTAGTGATAGTAGTATATGTTATGTGATATAGTGATAGTAGTGTTATTTGTGATAGTAGTGATAGTAGTGTTATTTGTGATAGTGTGATAGTAGTTATTTGTGATAGTAGTGATAGTAGTGTTATTTGTGATAGTAGTGATAGTAGTATTATTTGTGATAGTAGTGATAGTAGTGTTATTTGTGATAGTAGTGATAGTAGTTTATTTGTGATAGTAGTGATAGTATTATTTGTGATAGTAGTGTTAGTTGTGATAGTAGTGATAGTAGTATTTTTGTGATAGTAGTGATAGTAGTGTTATTTGTGATAGTAGTGATGAGTAGTGTGTATTTGTGATAGTAGTGATAGTAGTGTTATTTGTGATAGTAGTGATAGTAGTGTTATTTGTGATAGTAGTGATAGTAGTATTATTTGTGATAGTAGTGATAGTAGTGTTATTTGTGATAGTAGTGATAGTAGTTTATTTGTGATAGTAGTGATAGTAGTGTTATTTGTGATAGTAGTGATAGTAGTGTTATTTGTGATAGTAGTGATAGTAGTGTTATTTGTGATAGTAGTGATAGTAGTATTATTTGTGATGGTAGTGATAGTAGTGTTATTTGTGTTTGTAGTGATAGTAGTATTATTTGTGATAGTAGTGATAGTAGTGTTATTTGTGATAGTAGTGATAGTAGTATTATTTGTGATAGTAGTGATAGTAGTGTTATTTGTGATAGTAGTGATAGTAGTATTATTTGTGATAGTAGTGATAGTAGTGTTATTTGTGATAGTAGTGATAGTAGTGTTATTTGTGATAGTAGTGATAGTAGTATTATTTGTGATAGTAGTGATAGTAGTGTTATTTGTGATAGTAGTGATAGTATTATTTGTGATAGTAGTGATAGTAGTGTTATTTGTGATAGTAGTGATAGTAGTATTATTTGTGATAGTAGTGATAGTAGTGTTATTTGTGATAGTAGTGATAGTAGTGTTATTTGTGATAGTAGTGATAGTAGTGTTATTTGTGATAGAGTGTAGATAGTAGTGTTATTTGTGATAGTAGTGATAGTAGTGTTATTTCTGATAGTAGTGATAGTAGTGTTATTTGTGATAGTAGTGATAGTAGTATTATTTGTGATAGTAGTGATAGTAGTGTTATTTGTGATAGTAGTGATAGTAGTGTTATTTGTGATAGTAGTGATAGTAGTATTATTTGTGATAGTAGTGATAGTAGTGTTATTTGTGATAGTAGTGATAGTAGTGTTATTTGTGATAGTAGTGATAGTAGTGTTATTTGTGATAGTAGTGATAGTAGTGTTATTTGTGCTAGTAGTGATAGTAGTGTTAGTAGTGTTTGTAGTGATAGTAGTATTATTTGTGATAGTAGTGATAGTAGTTATTTGTGTTAGTAATGATAGTACTGTTAGTAGTATTATTTGTGTTAGTAGTGATAGTAGTGTTAGTAGTGATAGTAGTGTTAGTAGTTATTTGTGATAGTAGTGATAGTAGTGTTAGTAGTTATAGTAGTGTTAGTAGTGATAGTAGTGTTAGTAGTTATTTGTGATAGTAGTGATAGTAGTGTTATTTGTGTTAGTAGTGATAGTAGTGTTAGTAGTATTATTTGTGATAGTAGTGATAGTAGTGTTATTTGTGATAGTAGTGATAGTAGTGTTATTTGTGATAGTAGTGTTAGTAGTGTTATTTGTGATAGTAGTGATAGTAGTGTTATTTGTGATAGTAGTGATAGTAGTATTATTTGTGATAGTAGTGTTAGTAGTGTTATTTGTGATAGTAGTGATAGTAGTATTATTTGTGATAGTAGTGATAGTAGTGTTATTTGTGATAGTAGTGATAGTAGTATTATTTGTGATAGTAGTGATAGTAGTGTTATTTGTGATAGTAGTGATAGTAGTGTTATTTGTGATAGTAGTGATGGTAGTATTATTTGTGATAGTAGTGTTAGTAGTGTTATTTGTGATAGTAGTGATAGTAGTATTATTTGTGATAGTAGTGATAGTAGTGTTATTTGTGATAGTAGTGATAGTAGTATTATTTGTGATAGTAGTGTTAGTAGTGTTATTTGTGATAGTAGTGATAGTAGTATTATTTGTGATAGTAGTGATAGTAGTGTTATTTGTGTTAGTAGTGATAGTAGTGATAGTAGTGTTATTTGTGATAGTAGTGATAGTAGTATTATTTGTGTTAGTAGTGATAGTAGTATTATTTGTGATAGCAGTGATAGTAGTGTTATTTGTGATAGTAGTGATAGTAGTGTTAGTAGTGTTATTTGTGATAGTAGTGATAGTAGTGTTATTTGTGTTAGTAGTGATAGTAGTGATAGTAGTGTTATTTGTGATAGTAGTGATAGTAGTGTTATTTGTGATAGTAGTGATAGTAGTGTTATTTGTGATAGTAGTGATAGTAGTGTTATTTGTGATAGTAGTGATAGTAGTATTATTTGTGATAGTAGTGATAGTAGTGTTATTTGTGATAGTAGTGATAGTAGTATTATTTGTGATAGTAGTGATAGTAGTGTTATTTGTGATAGTAGTGTTAGTAGTGTTATTTGTGATAGTAGTGATAGTAGTGTTATTTGTGATAGTAGTGTTAGTAGTGTTATTTGTGATAGTAGTGATAGTAGTATTATTTGTGATAGTAGTGATAGTAGTGATAGTAGTGTTATTTGTGATAGTAGTGATAGTAGTGTTATTTGTGATAGTAGTGATAGTAGTGTTAGTAGTGTTATTTGTGATAGTAGTGATAGTAGTATTATTTGTGATAGTAGTGATAGTAGTGATAGTAGTGTTATTTGTGATAGTAGTGATAGTAGTGTTATTTGTGATAGTAGTGATAGTAGTGTTAGTAGTGTTATTTGTGATAGTAGTGATAGTAGTATTATTTGTGATAGTAGTGTTAGTAGTGTTATTTGTGATAGTAGTGATAGTAGTATTATTTGTGATAGTAGTGATAGTAGTGATAGTAGTGTTATTTGTGATAGTAGTGATAGTAGTGTTATTTGTGATAGTAGTGATAGTAGTGTTATTTGTGATAGTAGTGATAGTAGTGTTATTTCTGATAGTAGTGATAGTAGTATTATTTGTGATAGTAGTGATAGTAGTGTTATTTGTGATAGTAGTGTTAGTAGTGTTATTTGTGATAGTAGTGATAGTAGTATTATTTGTGATAGTAGTGATAGTAGTGTTATTTGTGATAGTAGCGATAGTAGTATTATTTGTGATAGTAGTGATAGTAGTGTTATTTGTGATAGTAGTGATAGTAGTGTTATTTGTGATAGTAGTGATAGTAGTGTTATTTGTGATAGTAGTGATAGTAGTGTTATTTGTGATAGTAGTGATAGTAGTATTATTTGTGATAGTAGTGATAGTAGTGTTAGTAGTGTTTGTAGTGATAGTAGTATTATTTGTGATAGTAGTGATAGTAGTTATTTGTGTTAGTAATGATAGTACTGTTAGTAGTATTATTTGTGTTAGTAGTGATAGTAGTGTTAGTAGTGATAGTAGTGTTAGTAGTTATTTGTGATAGTAGTGATAGTAGTGATAGTAGTGTTAGTAGTTATAGTAGTGTTAGTAGTGATAGTAGTGTTAGTAGTGATAGTAGTGTTAGTAGTGATAGTAGTGTTAGTAGTTATTTGTGATAGTAGTGATAGTAGTGATAGTAGTGTTAGTAGTTATTTGTGATAGTAGTGATAGTAGTGTTATTTGTGTTAGTAGTGATAGTAGTGTTAGTAGTATTATTTGTGATAGTAGTGATAGTAGTGTTATTTGTGATAGTAGTGATAGTAGTATTATTTGTGATAGTAGTGATAGTAGTTATTTGTGATAGTAGTGATAGTAGTGTTAGTAGTGTTTGTAGTGATAGTAGTATTATTTGTGATAGTAGTGATAGTAGTTATTTGTGATAGTAGTGATAGTAGTGATAGTAGTTATTTGTGTTAGTAATGATAGTACTGTTAGTAGTATTATTTGTGTTAGTAGTGATAGTAGTGTTAGTAGTTATTTGTGATAGTAGTGATAGTAGTGATAGTAGTGTTAGTAGTTATAGTAGTGTTAGTAGTGATAGTAGTGTTAGTAGTTATTTGTGATAGTAGTGATAGTAGTGTTATTTGTGTTAGTAGTGATAGTAGTGTTAGTAGTATTATTTGTGTTAGTAGTGATAGTAGTGTTGGTAGTGATAGTAGTGTTAGTAGTGATAGTAGTGTTAGTAGTTATAGTAGTGTTAGTAGTGATAGTAGTGTTAGTAGTTATTTGTGATAGTAGTGATAGTAGTGTTAGTAGTGATAGTAGTGTTAGTAGTATTATTTGTGTTAGTAGTGATAGTAGTGTTAGTAGTGATAGTAGTGTTAGTAGTGATAGTAGTGTTAGTAGTATTATTTGTGTTAGTTGTGATAGTAGTGTTAGTAGTGATAGTAGTGTTAGTAGTATTATTTGTGTTAGTAGTGATAGTAGTGTTAGTAGTGATAGTAGTGATAGTAGTGTTAGTAGTGTTTGCAGTGATAGTAGTATTATTTGTGTTAGTAGTGATAATAGTGATAGTAGTAGTATTTGTGATAGTAGTGATAATAGTGATAGTAGTAGTATTTGTGATAGTAGTGTTAGTAGTGATAGTAGTGTTAGTAGTGATAGTAGTATTATTTGTGATAGTAGTGATAGTAGTGTTAGTAGTGATAATATTATTATTTGTGATAGTAGTGTTAGTAGTGATAGTAGTATTATTTGTGATAGTAGTGATAGTAGTGTTAGTAGTGATAGTAGTATTATTTGTGATAGTAGTGTTAGTAGTGATAGTATTATTTGTGATAGTAGTGATAGCAGTGATAGTAGTGTTAGTAGTGATAGTAGTAGTATTTGTGATAGTAGTGATAATAGTGATAGTAGTGATAGTAGTAGTATTTGTGATAGCAGTGATAGTAGTGATAGCAGTGATAGTAGTGATAGTAGTATTTGTGATAGCAGTGATAGTAGTGATAGTAGTGTTAGTAGTGTTAGTAGTGATAGTATTGATAGTAGCATTATTTGTGATAGAAGTGATAGTAGTGTTAGTAGTGATAGTAATATTATTTGTGATAGTAGTGATAGTAATGTTAGTAGTGATAGTAGTGATATTAGTATTAGTAGTGATAGTAGTGATAGTAGTATTATTAGTGATAGTAGTGTTAGCAGTGATAGTATTATTAGTGATAGTAGTGTTAGTAGTGTTAGTAGTGATAGTAGTGTTAGTGATAGTAGTGTTAGTAGTGTTAGTAGTGATAGTAGTGTTAGTAGTGATAGTAGTATTATTAGTGATAGTAGTATTATTAGTGATAGTAGTGTTAGCAGTGATAGTATTATTAGTGATAGTAGTGTTAGTAGTGTTAGTAGTGTTAGTAGTGATAGTAGTGTTAGTAGTGTTAGTAGTGATAGTAGTGTTAGTGATAGTAGTGTTAGTAGTGTTAGTAGTGATAGTAGTGTTAGTAGTGTTAGTAGTGATAGTAGTGTTAGTGATAGTAGTGTTAGTAGTGTTAGTAGTGATAGTAGTGTTAGTAGTGATAGTAGTATTATTAGTGATAGTAGTGTTAGCAGTGATAGTATTATTAGTGATAGTAGTGTTAGTAGTGATATTAGTGATAGCAGTGATATTAGTGATAATAGTGTTAGCAGTGATAGTAGAGATAGTAGTGATAGTATTATTATTAGTGATAGTAGTGTTAGTAGTGATAGTAGTGTTAGTAGTGATTGTAGTGTTAGCAGTGTTAGTAGTGATTGTAGTGATAGTAGTATTATTGGTGATAGTAGTGATAGTAGTGTTAGTAGTGATATTAGTGATAGTAGTGTTAGCAGTGATAGTAGTGATAGTAGTGATATTAGTGATAGCAGTGATATTAGTGATAATAGTGTTAGCAGTGATAGTAGAGATAGTAGTGATAGTATTATTATTAGTGATAGTAGTGTTAGTAGTGATAGTAGTGATAGTAGTGATAGTAGTGTTAGTAGTGATTGTAGTGTTAGCAGTGTTAGTAGTGATAGTAGTGATAGTAGTATTATTGGTGATAGTAGTGATAGTAGTGTTAGTAGTGATATTAGTGATAGTAGTGTTAGCAGTGATAGTAGTGATAGTAGTGATTGTAGTGATTGTAGTATTATTAGTGAAAGTAGTGTTAGCAGTGATAGTATTATTAGTGATAGTAGTGATATTAGTGATAGTAGTGATAGTAGTGTTAGCAGTGATAGTATTATTAGTGATAGTAGTGTTAGTGATATTAGTGATAGTAATGTTAGTAGTGATATTAGTGATAGCAGTGATAGTATTATTAGTGATAGTAGTGATATTAGTGATAGTAGTGATAGTAGTGTTAGCAGTGATAGTATTATTAGTGATAGTAGTGTTAGTAGTGTTAGTAGTGATAGTAGTGTTAGTGATAGTAGTGTTAGTAGTGTTAGTAGTGATAGTAGTGTTAGTAGTGATAGTAGTGATAGTAGTGTTAGTGATAGTAGTGTTAGTAGTGTTAGTAGTGATAGTAGTGTTAGTAGTGATAGTAGTATTATTAGTGATAGTAGTGTTAGCAGTGATAGTATTATTAGTGATAGTAGTGTTAGTAGTGATATTAGTGATAGCAGTGATATTAGTGATAATAGTGTTAGCAGTGATAGTAGAGATAGTAGTGATAGTATTATTATTAGTGATAGTGTTAGTAGTGATAGTAGTGATATTAGTGATAGTAGTGTTAGTAGTGATTGTAGTGTTAGCAGTGTTAGTAGTGATTGTAGTGATAGTAGTATTATTGGTGATAGTAGTGATAGTAGTGTTAGTAGTGATATTAGTGATAGTAGTGTTAGCAGTGATAGTAGTGATATTAGTGATAGCAGTGATATTAGTGATAATAGTGTTAGCAGTGATAGTAGTGATAGTAGTGATATTAGTGATAGCAGTGATAGTAGAGATAGTAGTGATAGTATTATTATTAGTGATAGTAGTGTTAGTAGTGATAGTAGTGATAGTAGTGATAGTAGTGTTAGTAGTGATTGTAGTGTTAGCAGTGTTAGTAGTGATAGTAGTGATAGTAGTGTTAGTAGTGATTGTAGTGTTAGCAGTGTTAGTAGTGATAGTAGTGATAGTAGTATTATTGGTGATAGTAGTGATAGTAGTGTTAGTAGTGATATTAGTGATAGTAGTGTTAGCAGTGATAGTAGTGATAGTAGTGATTGTAGTGATTGTAGTATTATTAGTGAAAGTAGTGTTAGCAGTGATAGTATTATTAGTGATAGTAGTGATATTAGTGATAGTAGTGATAGTAGTGTTAGCAGTGATAGTATTATTAGTGATAGTAGTGTTAGTGATATTAGTGATAGTAATGTTAGTATTATTAGTGATAGTAGTGATATTAGTGATAGCAGTGATAGTATTATTAGTGATAGTAGTGATATTAGTGATAGTAGTGATAGTAGTGTTAGCAGTGATAGTATTATTAGTGATAGTAGAAATAGTAGTGTTAGTAGTGATATTAATGATAGTAGTGATAGTAGTGTTAGCAGTGATAGTATTATTAGTGATAGTAGAAATAGTAGTGTTAGTAGTGATAGTAGTGATAGTAGTGTTAGCAGTGATAGTAGTGATAGTATTATTAGTGATAGTAGTGTTAGTAGTGATAGTAGTGTTAGCAGTGATAGTAGTGATAGTAGTGATAGTAGTGATAGCAGTGATAGTAGTGTTAGCAGTGATAGTAGTGATAGTAGTGTTAGTAGTGATAGTAGTGTTAGCAGTGATAGTAGAGATAGTAGTGATTGTAGTATTATTAGTGATAGTAGTGTTAGAAGTGATAGTAGTGATAGTATTAGTGATAGTAGTGATACTAGTGTTAGCAGTGATAGTATTATTAGTGATAGTATTGTTAGCAGTGATAGTAGTGATAGTATTATTAGTGATAGTAGTGACAGTAGTGTTAGCAGTGATAGTATTATTAGTGATAGCAGTGATAGTAGTGTTAGCAGTGATAGTATTATTAGTGATAGTAGTGACAGTAGTGTTAGCAGTGATAGTATTATTAGTGATAGTATTGTTAGCAGTGATAGTAGTGATAGTATTATTAGTGATAGTAGTGACAGTAGTGTTAGCAGTGATAGTATTATTAGTGATAGCAGTGATAGTAGTGTTAGCAGTGATAGTATTATTAGTGATAGTAGTGACAGTAGTGTTAGCAGTGATAGTATTATTAGTGATAGCAGTGATAGTAGTGTTAGCAGTGATAGTATTATTAGTGATAGCAGTGATAGTAGTGATAGTATTATTAGTGATAGTAGTGACAGTAGTGTTAGCAGTGATAGTATTATTAGTGATAGCAGTGATAGTAGTGTTAGCAGTGATAGTATTATTAGTGATAGCAGTGATAGTAGTGATAGTATTATTAGTGATAGTAGTGACAGTAGTGTTAGCAGTGATAGTAGTGTTAGTAGTATTATTAGTGTTAGTAGTGTTCCAATCCCATGCAGACGCCCCCTGGCCGGTCACATGCAGACGATCCCTGACTCTCCTGCAGCCTCCACCCCTCTCAGGGAGCGTCTATAAAAAGCCCACAGAGAGACAGAGGGACACTTTCCACGTCAGTCGGACAGTCAGACGGACAGACGGACGGCCAGAGAAGACACCTCCCTGTGACAGCACGACTCAGGTAGGCTGAAACAGGAGCTCCACACTGATCCCTGGTTGTTTCTGTTGGTCACAAACCAAACCTGTTTCAATGCTTTTATTCTGAAAGTCTTAGACTTTAGTTTGCAGGAGTCTTTAGAGGAAGTTTGGGAACGCCGGGTCTTAAATCAGATAATAGCATTCGCTCCTTTTTTCTTTTATTTCATTGTGTTTCTGATTCTTTATCTGAACCAAAAGACAAAAACCCTTCAGGGTGTTTGACCTTCAGCAGACTGAAGGTCAAACACAGTCAAACTGCTGCAGAGCTCAACACATGAAATATGACAAACAGCCGAAGCACAAAGTCCAGACTGACTGACTGTGAGGTAGACCTTTAGTCTCCTCAACTGATGTATATATATATATATATATATATATATATATATATATATATATGAACTCAACACTTTGTATTTAACCAGATCACACTGAATTTCACAATAAAATGTCCTGATGTATTATCATTCTATTCCATTCTCATATTAGCATTTAGATCATTATTACATACAAGTAATAGGACAGCGGTAGTGTTAAAAGTAGTTTTAGCAGTAGCAGTAGTCTTAGCAGTAATTTTAGCACTAGCACTAGCAGTAGCAGTAGTAGTAGTGTTAGCAGTAATATTAGCAGTAGTAGTAATGTTAGCAGTAGTATTAGTAGCAGTTGCAGTAGTGTTAGCAATAGTTTTAGCAGTTATAGTAGTTTTAGCAGTGGCATGGCTTTAGTTGTAGTAGTAGTAGTTTTAGCAGAAGTTTTAGCAGTAGTTTTAGAAGTAGTATTAGGAGTAGTATTAGTAGTAACAGTAGTATTAGGAGAGTGAGTGTGAGTGTACAGTAAAGTCTTTGTAAAGGCCAAAAGTGGTTTCAAGTGTACTGAAATACTCAGCTGTTGTTCTGCTGCCAGCTCTGACCTCTGACCTCTGTCAAAGTGATAGGTCAGAGGTCAGACCTGGGGCTAACATTATTGTGCTAATACTACTAATATACTGCTAAAACTGTTACAGTGATG
>NC_133816.1:23840069-23843303 GCF_043250625.1 Sebastes fasciatus
GTGTAACGGAGGTGTTCCTTCACACCTGTGTGTAGGGGAGGTGTTCCTTCACACCTGTGTGTAACGGAGGTGTTCCTTCACACCTGTGTGTAGGGGAGGTGTTCCTTCACACCTGTGTGTAACGGAGGTGTTCCTTCACACCTGTGTGTAACGGAGGTGTTCCTTCACACCTGTGTGTAGGGGAGGTGTTCCTTCACACCTGTGTGTAACGGAGGTGTTCCTTCACACCTGTGTGTAACGGAGGTGTTCCTTCACACCTGTGTGTAGGGGAGGTGTTCCTTCACACCTGTGTGTAGGGGAGGTGTTCCTTCACACCTGTGTGTAACGGAGGTGTTCCTTCACACCTGTGTGTAACGGAGGTGTTCCTTCACACCTGTGTGTAACGGAGGTGTTCCTTCACACCTGTGTGTAACGGAGGTGTTGGTTAACGGAGGTGTTCTTCCCGGTAGGGACGGTGAAGGCTGTGGATCACGTCAACAAGGACATCGCCCCCAAACTGATTGAGAAGGTATCAGACGATCAACATGGAGAACCAGAACTCACCATGAAGTCACTGTGACAAAGAGTCTCACTGCCTGTCTGTCTGTCTCTCTGTATACCCGTCTGTCTCTCTGTATACCCGTCTGTCTCTCTGTATACCCGTCTGTCTCTCCAGAACTTCAGCGTTGTCGAGCAGGAGAAGATCGACAAGTTCATGCTGGAGTTGGACGGCACTGAGAACAAATGTAAGGACCTGTCTCTCTGTCTGAGCTGTCTGTCTCTCTCTCTCTGTCTGAGCTGTCTGTCTCTCTGTCTGACCTGTCTGTCTCTCTCTCTGACCTGTCTGTCTCTCTCTCTCTCTGACCTGTCTGTCTGTCTCTCTGTCTGACCTGTCTGTCTCTCTCTCTCTGTCTGAGCTGTCTGTCTCTCTGACCTGCCTGTCTGTCTCTCTGTCTGACCTGTCTGTCTCTCTCTCTGACCTGTCTGTCTCTCTCTCTCTGACCTGTCTGTCTCTCTCTCTCTGTCTGAGCTGTCTGTCGCTCTCTCTCTGTCTGAGCTGTCTGTCTCTCTGACCTGCCTGTCTGTCTCTCTGTCTGACCTGTCTGTCTCTCTGTCTGACCTGTCTGTCTCTCTGTCTGACCTGTCTGTCTCTCTCTCTGACCTGTCTGTCTCTCTCTCTCTGACCTGTCTGTCTCTCTCTCTCTGTCTGAGCTGTCTGTCTCTCTCTCTCTGTCTGAGCTGTCTGTCTCTCTCTCTCTGACCTGTCTGTCTCTCTCTCTCTGACCTGCCTGTCTGTCTCTCTCTCTGACCTGTCTGTCTCTCTCTCTCTCTGACCTGTCTGTCTGTCTCTCTGTCTGACCTGTCTGTCTCTCTACAGCTCAGTTTGGTGCTAACGCTATCCTGGGCGTGTCGCTGGCCGTCTGTAAGGCCGGAGCAGCGGAGAAGGGAGTTCCTCTTTACCGCCACATCGCCGACCTCGCCGGACACAAAGACGTCATACTTCCTGTTCCTGTGAGTGGGGGGGGCTCTGACATCAGCAACTTCCCTTACAACCTAAATACAGTTAGCATTAGAGGCTAGTGAAATGACTATACAGTTAGCATTAGAGGCTAGTGAAATGACTATACAGTTAGCATTAGAGGCTAGTGAAATGACTATACAGTTAGCATTAGAGGCTAGTGAAATGACTATACAGTTAGCATTAGAGGCTAGTGAAATGACTATACAGTTAGCATTAGAGGCTAGTTAAATGGTGAAATGACTATACAGTTAGCATTAGAGGCTAGTTAAATGACTATACAGTTAGCATTAGAGGCTAGTGAAATGAATATACAGTTAGCATTAGAGGCTAGTTAAATGGTGAAATGACTATACAGTTAGCATTAGAGGCTAGTAAAATGACTATAAAGTTAGCATTAGAGGCTAGTGAAATGACTATACAGTTAGCATTAGAGGCTAGTGAAATGACTATACAGTTAGCATTAGAGGCTAGTGAAATGACTATACAGTTAGCATTAGAGGCTAGTGAAATGACTATACAATTAGCATTAGAGGCTAGTGAAATGACTATACAGTTAGCATTAGAGGCTAGTGAAATGACTATACAGTTAGCATTAGAGGCTAGTGAAATGACTATACAGTTAGCATTAGAGGCTAGTGAAATGACTATACAGTTAGCATTAGAGGCTAGTGAAATGACTATACAGTTAGCATTAGAGGCTAGTTAAATGGTGAAATGACTATACAGTTAGCATTAGAGGCTAGTTAAATGGTGAAATGACTATACAGTTAGCATTAGAGGCTAGTTAAATGGTGAAATGACTACAGTTAGCATTAGAGGCTAGTTAAATGACTATAAAGTTAGCATTAGAGGCTAGTTAAATGGGGAAATGACTATACAGTTAGCATTAGAGGCTAGTTAAATGACTATACAGTTAGCATTAGAGGCTAGTAAAATGACTATACAGTTAGCATTAGAGGCTAGTGAAATGACTATACAGTTAGCATTAGAGGCTAGTTAAATGGTGAAATGACTATACAGTTAGCATTAGAGGCTAGTTAAATGACTATACAGTTAGCATTAGAGGCTAGTTAAATGGTGAAATGACTATACAGTTAGCATTAGAGGCTAGTTAAATGGTGAAATGACTATACAGTTAGCATTAGAGGCTAGTTAAATGACTATAAAGTTAGCATTAGAGGCTAGTTAAATGGTGAAATGACTATACAGTTAGCATTAGAGGCTAGTTAAATGACTATACAGTTAGCATTAGAGGCTAGTTAAATGACTATACAGTTAGCATTAGAGGCTAGTTAAATGACTATACAGTTAGCATTAGAGGCTAGTGAAATGACTATACAGTTAGCATTAGAGGCTAGTTAAATGGTGAAATGACTATACAGTTAGCATTAGAGGCTAGTGAAATGACTATACAGTTAGCATTAGAGGCTAGTGAAATGACTATACAGTTAGCATTAGAGGCTAGTGAAATGACTATAAAGTTAGCATTAGAGGCTAGTGAAATGACTATAAAGTTAGCATTAGAGGCTAGTGAAATGACTATACAGTTAGCATTAGAGGCTAGTGAAATGACTATACAGTTAGCATTAGAGGCTAGTTAAATGACTATAAAGTTAGCATTAGAGGCTAGTTAAATGACTATACAGTTAGCATTAGAGGCTAGTGAAATGACTATACAGTTAGCATTAGAGGCTAGTTAAATGACTATAAAGTTAGCATTAGAGGCTAGTGAA
>NC_133816.1:24592936-24717936 GCF_043250625.1 Sebastes fasciatus
CTCCCCTCCTCTCCTCTCTCCTCTCCTCTCTCCTCTCCTCTCTCCTCTCTCCTCTTCTCTCTCTTCTCTCTCCTCTCCTCTCTCTCTCTCTCCTCTCCTCTCCTCTCCTCTCCTCTCCTCTCCTCTCCTCTCCTCTCTCCTCTCCTCTCCTCTTCTCTCTCCTCTTCTCTCTCTCTCCTCTCCTCTCCTCTCTCCCCTCCTCTCCTCTCTCCTCTCCTCTCTCCCCTCCTCTCCTCTCTCCTCTCCTCTCTCCTCTCTCCTCTTCTCTCTCTTCTCTCTCCTCTCCTCTCCTCTTCTCTCTCCTCTCCTCTCCTCTCCTCTCTCCTCTCCTCTCTCCTCTCTCCTCTTCTCTCTCCTCTCCTCTCCTCTCCTCTCCTCTCCTCTCTCTCTCTCCTCTCTCCTCTTCTCTCTCTTCTCTCTCCTCTCCTCTCCTCTCCTCTTCTCTCTCCTCTCCTCTCCTCTCCTCTCCTCTCCTCTCCTCTCCTCTCTCCTCTCCTCTCTCCTCTCTCCTCTTCCCTCTCCTCTCCTCTCCTCTCCTCTCCTCTCCTCTCCTCTCCTCTCCTCTCCTCTCCTCTCCTCTCCTCTCCTCTCCTCTCCTCTCCTCTCCTCTCCTCTCCTCTCCTCTCCTCTCCTCTCCTCTCCTCTCTCCTCTCCTCTCCTCTCTCCTCTCCTCTCTCCCCTCCTCTCCTCTCTCCTCTCTCCTCTTCTCTCTCCTCTCCTCTTCTCTCTCCTCTCCTCTCCTCTCCTCTCCTCTCCTCTCTCCTCTTCTCTCTCTTCTCTCTCTCTCCTCTCTCCTCTCTTCTCTCTCTCTCCTCTCCTCTCCTCTCTCCTCTTCTCTCTCCTCTCCTCTCTCCTCTCTCCTCTTCTCTCTCCTCTCCTCTCCTCTCCTCTCTCCTCTCCTCTCCTCTCTCCTCTCCTCTCCTCTCCTCTCCTCTCCTCTCCTCTCCTCTCCTCTCCTCTCCTCTCCTCTCTCCTCTTCTCTCTCTTCTCTCTCTCTCCTCTCTCCTCTCTTCTCTCTCTCTCCTCTCCTCTCCTCTCTCCTCTCCTCTCCTCTCCTCTCCTCTCCTCTCCTCTCCTCTCCTCTCCTCTCCTCTCCTCTCCTCTCCTCTCCTCTCCTCTCCTCTCCTCTCCTCTCTCTCTCCTCTCTCCTCTCCTCTCTCCTCTCTCCTCTTCTCTCTCTTCTCTCTCCTCTCCTCTCCTCTTCTCTCTCCTCTCCTCTCCTCTCCTCTCCTCTCCTCTCCTCTCCTCTCCTCTCCTCTCCTCTCCTCTCGCTCTTCTCTCTCCTCTTCTCTCCTCTCCTCTTCTCTCTCCTCCTCTCTCTCCTCTTCTCTCTCCTCTTCCTCCTCTCCTCTTCTCTCTCCTCTCCTCTTCTCTCTCCTCTTCTCCCTCCTCTCCTCTCCTCTCCTCTCCTCTCCTCTCCTCTCCTCTCCTCTCCTCTCCTCTCCTCTCCTCTCCTCTCCTCTCCTCTCCTCTCTCCTCTTCCCTCTCCTCTTCTCTCTCTTCTCCTCTCTCCTCTCTCCTCTCCTCTTCTCTCTCCTCTTCTCTCTCCTCTTCCTCCTCTCCTCTTCTCTCTCCTCTCTCTCCTCTTCTCTCTCCTCCTCTCTCTCCTCTTCTCTCTCCTCTCCCTCCTCTCCTCTTCTCTCTCCTCTCCTCTTCTCTCTCCTCTTCTCCCTCCTCTCCTCTCCTCTCCTCTCCTCTCCTCTCCTCTCCTCTCCTCTCCTCTCCTCTCCTCTCCTCTCCTCTCCTCTCTCCTCTTCCCTCTCCTCTTCTCTCTCTTCTCCTCTCTCCTCTCTCCTCTCCTCTCCTCTCCTCTCCTCTCTCCTCTTCTCTTCTCTCTCCTCTTCTCTCGTCTTCTCTCTCCTCTCTCCTCTCCTCTCCTATTCTCTCCTCTTTCCTCTCCTCCTCTCTCTCCTCTTCCCTCTCCTCTTCTCTCTCCTCTTCTCTCTCCTCTTCCTTCTTCTCTTCTCTCTCCTCTTCTCTCTCCTCTCCTCTCTCTTCCTCTTCTCTCTCCTCTTCTCTCTCCTCTCCTCTTCTCTCTCCTCTTCCGTCTCCTCTTCCGTCTCCTCTTCTCTCTCCTCTCCTCTCCTCTTCTCAATTCAATTAAATTCTCCTCTCTCCTCTTCTATCTCCTCTCCTCTTTTCTTTTCTCTCCTCTTCTCTTCTTCTCTCTCTTCTGTCTCCTCTTCCCTCGCCACTCTGCTGCTCTGTAGCCGGTCCGTGAGCCGGCCGGCTGGCGAGTAAGCTACACCCGCGGGCGATTGTGGAGCTTTTCAACTCTAAAGATACAGATAACTACAGCTTCCCGTTATTTATTATTAAATTAAAACAAACTATCCGTCATCAAGGAAATAAAAGCCTCTCGTCTACAAACGAGACGTTTTTGGCTGCTGTTGTTGTAACTGTAGCCTGTAGCGGTCCAGCGCTTTGCATTGTGGGATACAGTAGGCGAGGTCGACCGGTCCGATGCAGACTGGACATTTCTTCCAAATCAGTACGACATCCTGGCAGATAGAAATCCTGCACACCGTTCCTTTAATCTGTGATTCTTGAGCAACGAGACACGAACATATTCGAGATTCATTCTGATTTTACAGCAGTTTACGTTGTCTGTGCTGGAGGATATGATGTGATATGATCCAGTCATGTCTCAAGTGGTGTCGGTGTTTACTTAATACTTAATATTGTAACCCAGATTTACACAATACGAGGTCGGGGACAATATGAGCGGCTTTCGATGAGATAAGAACCAGACGAGACGGTGCGGGAAGCCGAGACGCCGCGAACAATGAAATGAAAGGCTGATATATGAAAAGGGTGCAACCCAAAACTCACCGTGATCCCAATAGTCCGAGGGAGAATAACGCCAGGGGATTATCTGCTCATATAGGATAAAATAAAATAAAGACAAAGCACTATCTGTCTCTGCCGCTGATAGGAGCTCATTGTTGTAGTAACGTCTGACCTCGAAGCTTCGGTGAAGTCGTGGGAAATTGAGAAAAAGAATGAGATGTGTCGGCGATTGTGCAGGATAAAAGGCCCGAAGCAGCAGAGGAGCTCAACACACCGGCTGATCCTGAAGCAGGTGAGACTACAAGTCTTACTTTATTTCATTTTATATATATATATATATTAATGTTAGGGCTGTCAATCGATTGAAATATTTAATCTCGATTAATTCTATAATTGTCCGTAGTTAATCGCAAATGAATCGTACATTTGTTTTATCTGTTCAAAATGTACCTTAAAGGGACATTTGTCAACTATTTAACATGGAAGTGGACAAATGTATGTGTATATTTATATATTATTATATTTATTATTATTATTAAAAATCACAAGTTGCGTTAATACGTTAAAGAAATTAGTGGCGTTAAAATTAATTTGACTTTGACAGCCCTAATATATATATATACATAATATATATATATATACATATATACATATACATATATATATGTATATGTATATATATATACATATATATATAGAATTTATCATCATGCAAAGAATATTATATAATAATAATAATAATAATAATATACCTATTGTAGGGTTTATATGAGCTACAATAATAGCAGCATTTTATATTTTTTATGTCTAAACATCAAAATAAATCTGAATTCTTTTTCTTTTTTTTTTGCACCTGTTTTGACAGGCCACATTCCTCCTTCATCATCATCATCATCATCATCATCATCAGCGCCACCATGAGGGCGCTCAGCGTGTCTCTGACTCTTTGCAGCTTTCTGAGCCTGAGTCTGAGTCGGTCCATCCAGATCCCCTCCAACTCCACCAACGGCTCCGGTCGCTCGGGCCTCTGCGAGTACGCGAACCAGCAGGGCCAGTTCGGCCAGCTCGGCCAGTTCAGCGACAGCGAGACGTTCGTCCCGCAGTGCGACACCTACGGCGACTTCCTCCCGCAGCAGTGCTGGCCGTACAGCGGCTACTGCTGGTGCGTCAACGTCGTCACCGGAGAGGAGATACCTAACACCAGGACGCCGCTGGGGAGCGTGGCCGTCGACTGTGGTGAGTGATGACGGGTTGGTGGCTTGGTGTCACCACTGACTTCTTGAACACTTGTTTTTCACTACAGTTTTGAGGTATTTATACTTGTGTTTCCATGTACATTTCATTCCGTCATCTCGTATCAACTGCGGCCACTTTTATATAAATCTTTGTGTATAGATGTTTTATTGTGTTCACAGCATATTATTTGTGTTAATTATATATGCAGTATGTATCTTGTATTGCGAGACTAAAATAAAGGTTCGTCCACACTGGGAACGTCAGCAGCGCGTGGCGGCTGCGTTACCTGTTGTTTTTTTTATTTCGCAGCCACACTGGTCACGTGAGACGGCTGCGTCTCTTCTAGAGATTCGAGAGCTGCGCGGTTCACAGCAACAACAGACAGTGAAAGTGATCTATTGACTGCATATTGACGTCATATCAGCAACATTACTGCAGTTTTGATGTCTATCTGTAGAACATGTTACGGACTTGAAAAAAAAGTTAAGACTTATTTTTAAATCAACGCTTCATGCTTTCATTTCAAAATAAAAGCCCTCAACCATTTTTGTTTTCTTTGGACAGAATTCCTTCATTTGTTAAGACGAGGCTTTTATTCTGAAATATGTGCCGGACAGTGTTGTAGAACATGCAGTGACTTGCAGAGCTCCATGAATGAATATAGCACAGAGTTTTAATTGTCGATTATTACTATTATTTACAAATTACCACATGTTTCTTAACCTTTCTCTGTCTAAAATAAATATAAATGACATTTATAATGAAATGAAATGGCCATTATGAAAGGCAAACTCTATGTAGAAAGAAAGAGCTGACAGCAGCAGCAGAAACGCAGCTGGTGTGGACACCCGATGCGTGAATCACGCAGCCAGTACGCGCTCCTGACGGTCCCTGTGTGGACGAAGCGCGAGACGGTCGTAAACAATAATACAAAGCGTCATAGCAATCTCACAGATATCATTGTTTATTTTCTACAAATAGTTTAACAGATGCTGTAATCACATGAATCGGGCTAAAGTTGCATCAGATTGTACAAACCTTTAAATCAGAATCGAGCTGGTGAGGCTGTTATTAAACGACTAACTGTGCAGGTCAGTAAAATATATATATAATGTTTTTTGTAGAACGGGCGTACTACTGCCCGCACGAATGGTCCCGCTTTGGAAATCAGTGTTTCGTCTTCATCGACAACCCGAAGACCTGGTCCGAAGCCGAGGTGAGGACCGATGTATAGCTGCTCGTACATCCGGTCGCGTTGTAATGAATGAATGAAATGTAGAGAAAAAGTCTTTCCTCTCTCGTCACCTCCAGAGTTACTGTATGTTCGAAGTGGCCAATCTGGCGTCGGTCATGAGTCCTGAGGAGGAGCACTTCATCCAGGCTTTGACCCGAGGAGACACCCACGACTTCCCCCAAGTCTGGATTGGTGGCCATGACGCCGTGCATGTATGGAAGTGCTTTTATTGATATTATTATCTAACCATACACTTCTATGGTAGGGAATACCCAAATTTCCTCCCAGTTTCAACTAGAGCCAGACTAATAATAAACATGTTTTTGGCAAAGACATGTACTGAGTGAAGACTAATATAATAAATATAAGACCACAGAAAACAGTGAAACTAACAGGAATTTAATTTGTTATAAACTACAAAATAAAACCTTTGGTTTGGGTTCAATTATAACAAAACTAAGAAGTGGTAAATGGGATTGAACTGAATTAATAATTAGCTAAATCATTCTACTAATTGTTATTGTTTGAGATCAGTATTAACTGTTACGAATATTTGTGTCTTTCTATCCGTAGTCCTGTTTTTGGATGTGGAGTGACGGCTCCAAGTTTAGCTACGAGAACTGGGCCAAGGATTACAACGTGGAGAGAAATGAGCACTGTCTGATGATGAATTATGGGCGTAAGAATTAACTACACAAACACACACATACTGTACAAACTCTTAATATTCAAGTTATTTCAGTTAGTGCTGGGACGATTCACCGATCTCCCATCTCCCAACATCTGAGATTTACAGAATAAAGTCGTAATATTACGAGAATAAAATCATAACTTTTTGGCCGTCGCCATCTTGGTTTTTAGCCGTCGCCATCTTGGTTTTTGGCCGTCGCCATCTTGGTGTTTGGCCGTCGCCATCTTGGTCTTTGGCCGTCGCCATCTTGGTTTACGGCCGTCGCCATCTTGGTGTTTGGCTGTCGCCATCTTGGTGTTTCGCCGTCACCATCTTGGTGTTTCGCCGTCGCCATCTTGGTTTTTGGCCATCGCCATTTTGGTTTTTGGCCGTCGCCATCTTGGTTTTGGACCATCGCCATCTTGGTGTTTGGCCGTCGCCATCTTGGTTGTGGACCATCGCCATCTTGGTGTTTGGCCGTCGCCATCTTGGTTGTGGACCGTCGCCATCTTGGTGTTTGGCCGTCGCCATCTTGGTTGTGGACCATTGCCATCTTGGTGTTTGGCCGTCGCCATCTTGGTGTTGCGCCATCACCATCTTGTTTTTGGCCGTCGCCGTCTTGGTTTTTGGCAGTCGCCATCTTGGTGTTGCGCCGCCGCCATCTTGGTTTTTGGCCGTCGCCATCTTGGTTTTGGGCCGTCGCCATCTTGTTTTTTGGCCGTCGCCATCTTGGTGTTTGACCGTCGCCATCTTGGTTTTTGGCCGTCGCCATCTTGGTTTTGGGCCGTCGCCATTTTGGTTTTTGGCCGTCGCCATCTTGGTTTATGGCCGTCGCCATCTTGGTTTTGGGCCGTCGCCATTTTGGTTTTTGGCCGTCGCCATTTTGGTTTTTGGCCGTCGCCATCATGGTTTTTTGCCGTCGCCATCATGGTTTTTTGCCGTCGCCATCGTGGACCTGAATACAAAAGAAAGCTGAAATTTTAGGCGACCAAAATGTTATAATTAACTTCGTCAGTCAACATTTTCTTTTCGTGTTCAGCTTGAAATCCTTGAAGTCGAGTGTTTCTGTCTGTCTTCCGCATTGCAGATCACAGGAAGTGGAACTACGCCTCCTGCGACGACACCCTCCCTTTCGTTTGTGCCAAGAGGATCTGAACAAGTCGGATCCGACAGCCGGAGCAATGTTTCCTTTTTGTTTGTTTTTAGTTCGAGTCCGGCTAAATCCACCTGAAAAGACCTGGTCCGGGTCTATCTACCTGAACTCCCTGTTGGTCCTGGACCAACCAGTCTTAACTCGTATCTGTCTCAGCATATGACCTCCTTCTTTTGTATTAAGTTAGTACAATCCAAGAATTGTAATGTCACTAAAACTATTGTGTTAAAAGATTGTAATTGCAAAATATGAAAACAAAAATACATGAATGTACCAAGCCTGTCAGGAGGAAAAGTGTTTATTATGTGTGCTCTCAAAATATATAGTTTTGTACATAATTAAGATGTTTAGTATATTTCTTTCTGTCCCCGATGGGATTAATATTAAAGAATAATTTCTTGCCTAAAACCCTGTTAAGTTTAAATCAGGACACACCACAAAAATATTCTAAAAGTAAATACAGTGTGTGTTTAGGCCTGTGATTTCGTAACGCAGCACCACGTACCCTTTTGGACTCACAAACAAACAGCAGTTGCTCAATAGTTTCCCGAAACTGATGGACTCACTGCAACGCCTTCACAATAAAAGCTTTGACTGTGAGGTTTTCACTGTATCTTTACAAACAAAATATTACTCTGATAATAGCAGTACATTCAGTTGAAAATGCTAATAATAAATCAAGCTAAGCCCAGTGTTCAAAATCTCCAAAAGATGCCATCATAGGTAATCATAGGTCAGTGCCTAACCTTTACAATTGGAGGTCAGTGCCGAACCTCAACCGTTAGAGGTCGATGCCGAACCTCAACCGTTCGAGGTCAATGCCGGACTTCAAACGTTCGAGGTCGATGCCTAACCTCAACCGTTCGATGTCGATGCCGAACTTCAATCGTTCGAGGTCAATGCCTAACCTCAACTGTTCAAGGTCAATGCCGAACCTCAACCGTTAGATGTCGATGCCTAAGCTCAACCGTTCGAGGTCAATTCCTAACCTCAACTGTTCAAGGTCAATGCCGAACCTCAACCGTTTGATGTCGATGCCTAACCTCAACCGTTCTAGGTCAATGCCGAACTTCAACTGTTTGATGTCTATGCCTAACCTCAACCGTTCGATGTCTATGCCTAACCTCAACCGTTCAAGGTCAATGCCGAACTTCAACCATTCGATGTCAATGCCTAACCTCAACCGTTTGAGGTCAGTGCCTAACGTCAACCGTTCGATGTCGATGCCTAACCTCAACCGTTTGAGGTCAATGCCTAACGTCAACCGTTCGAGGTCAATGCCTAACCTCAACCATCTCGCAAGAGTTTCGCAACTTGGGGGTTACTCTTTTAGATTAAGATATGTGATCTAAACTCAGTGGTGGAATGTCACTAAGTACATTTACTCAAGTACTGAACTTAAGTACTTAGTTTTGTGGTACTTGTACTTTACTTAAGTATATCCAATTTATGCTACACTTCTTTACTTCTACTCCTACTACATCTCGGAGGGAAATATTGTACTTTTAACTGCCATATTTATTAGTTACTTTGATTTCACATTCGAGGTCTTGTTACTTTTACTTGAGTAAAGTGTCTGAGTAAATGTTTAAAGATATTCTGCAACCACCGGGTTTGTGAAAGCATCTCAACATAAATTCAAAATGTTTCTTTTAAAACCACCTTTTCTTAGTTTCTTAACATTTCGGAGATGAGCAACAGCAAATATTGTACACGTCGTCTCTCTCTGGATGACAGCGTTGGCTTGAAAACACATATCACATCAACAAATTCAGACTTATCAGTAAACCTTTCAGTCCTCTTTTGCCCTTTTGTTCCTTCACAAGCTCCAGGTTGACCGTGTGCAGCAGTGACTCAGGTTGGGTAAACTGTCCCAGCAGTTATTGACCAATTTTTTTAGCAGATCAATAAAAAGTGCGGAGGAGGAGGACGCCCACTCGTGCACACACAGAGAAGATAAATGCCTGGTTCAAATCAGATTCAGGGACAGAAAGGAGTGGAAAGACACGCTGAAGTCAGCGGACTGACTGACCGACGATATTTTAAGAGTAACTTTATCGACAGCGGAAGATGAAGACGCTACTGCTGCTGTGTCTGTGTGTGACCGCCGCCTGGGCTCAGGATTACGACGACTATTCGGTGAGTGTGTTCACTTGAATATAATTATGGTCAACGTCCAAAAGTTTAGAAAGATACCGCTTCTGTCAGTAAAATACAATTTAAAAAAAGGCCATAGTTAAAAATAAAATGTGACATGTTTTTTCCCGTAAAGTTATGACTTTATTCTCGTAATGTTAATATTTTTTTCTCGTAATAGAATCACTTTTCTCGTAATATTATGACTTTTTTCTCGTAATATTAAGACTTTATTCTGGAAATCTCAGTTGTTTTTTCCCTTTTTTTGAGTGTCTTCAATAGATAATGCAGCTTTTAAACAAAACACATGTATGACAGAAAAAAAGGATTTGAATCTTCAGCTGTATTCACAATATTTCCCTCTTTTATCTTCCACAGGACACCAATAGAGCATCAGCAACTAACGCGACAGTATGTAGAATATCATTCAACCATTTGATTAATAACATGAATTAGTTATTCCTTTCATCACGTCTTGTTTCCTCTTGTTTCCCAGCAGACCGTAGATGCTCGTGGTCACCGTCCAGTAACGAGGGGCAGAGACAGCTACAGCGCCAGCCGCTATGCCCCGCCCCCGATCAGTGGCGGCGCCAGGTACATTCAAACATCAGACACCAATTAAAACGTATTCTAATGTTTTACATTTAGCGTATTGTTAAAATAGCATAAAACAAAAAGTACAAGTACAGAACCAGCAGCAAAATGTACTTAAAGTATCAAAAGTTACTGTTCTCAATAGGCGGCGGAGTTATAACATATTATTTGATTATTATTCCTGATGCATTACTGTGTGAGTGGTATTTTAATCAGGCAGCAACCTTCGGGCCTGAAAAGTGAGTGTTGTTAGTCACGGGACTCGTTAGTATCGTCAGTCCTGTGAGTCATGTGAGTCGTTAGTATCATCAGTACTGTGAGTCACGTGAGTCGTTAGTATCGTCAGTACTGTGAGTCACGTGAGTCGTTAGTATCGTCAGTACTGTGAGTCACGTGAGTCGTTAGTATCGTCAGTACTGTGAGTCACGTGAGTCGTTAGTATCATCAGTACTGTGAGTCATGTGAGTCGTTAGTATCATCAGTACTGTGAGTCATGTGAGTCGTTAGTATCATCAGTACTGTGAGTCACGTGAGTCGTTAGTATCGTCAGTACTGTGAGTCATGTGAGTCGTTAGTATCGTCAGTACTGTGAGTCACGTGAATCGTTAGTATCGTCAGTACTGTGAGTCACGTGAGTCGTTAGTATCGTCAGTACTGTGAGTCATGTGAGTCATTAGTATCGTCAGTACTGTGAGTCACGTGAATCGTTAGTATCGTCAGTACTGTGAGTCACGTGAATCGTTAGTATCGTCAGTACTGTGAGTCACGTGAATCGTTAGTATCGTCAGTACTGTGAGTCACATGAGTCATTAGTCAGTGAAGTTAACATCAACCACGACCGTTTCCTACGCGTTATTATCACGTTAACTTACTTGCTTATTTGAATTGCTTTTGGTGCCAGGTACCGCGGCCGCCCAGTCCCAGCTCCAGTCGGAGGACAACAGGTGCAGGAGAAGGAGAAGCAGCCGGATGAAGGAGGATGTACTCACGCTGCCGAGGAGATGGTAGGAGGACACCAGCACGATGCCACTAAAGGACCCAATCACTGATTTGACCTGTTTTAGCTCAGTACATAGGTTATTGACCGTTTTTAAAAGCAGGATTCGCCATAAATCTGTTCATGAATTAGAGGAAATCAATGGCTGCCTGTGTTTTAGTCGCTGAAGCACTAACCAGAGATTCTCCCGTCCACCAGGGTGTTTTGTGTCCCACTGGCTGCGACCTGAAGATCACACTGCTGAAGCAAGAGAGGAACGTCAGGACGGTAAATACTGAACTATTTATTTTTCTGAGCAATGAGAGAATTTGTAGGAATCACACATTATTTAACCTCCTTAACGACATGCGTGGAAATTGCTATAAATTTAAATGAAATGCATTGTTGTCATGTTGAGATTTACTCTCTTTGTGCATCCATTCCTCACAGAGCATTAGTGAACTCAAGCCTCAGGTGGACGATTTGTCCCGATCCTCCAACAGCATCTACACCTACATCACCAAAGTATCCGACTCTCTGACGGAGAGGCAGAGAGTCGTCAACGGTGAGAAAACAACCTCCTGGCTTTTGTTTCACTGAGCACCAAAAAATGACATCTCCACGGTCTGATGCTACGTAAAGTTGATGAACTGTGGTTTATGAAGTCGCGGGAGTCGATAAGTATCGTTATTCCTGTGAGTCACGTGAAGTCAGATCAGATTTAATCCTAAACGAATGTATATTTTTGTTTAAAACGCCTAAAATAACTACCCAAAATGCATCAGGACTAGCTGCTCAACCACAATGCTTAGATGCAAATGTTTGGTCTCATTTGAAAGGTAAGAAGCTGAGGAACATGAATACATTTTAACTAAACTAAACTATATTACCATGGAGATCACAATGGAGAAGCAATACAAAAAAAACCTACGTTTTACCTCACCTAGTCTAAAAGGTAATATCACCATTAAAACCAAGATAATGATCCAACTGAATGTATTCTGCTACTCTTTGACTACAACTGCAACTATAAATTTGATGAAAATACACTCAAATACCACCATTTGTGATACAATTTATAAAGATATACTCCATGCTTTGGTCATGTTTCTATATTGACTGTTTACTGGGACTTCAAAAATCTATTTATTTCCAAACCAAAGTTTTTATTTAAGTAAATTAATGAATGGTAGTTGTCTTTTTTAAATGTTTTTATTATTATTATCATTATTATTATTATTATTATTATTATTATTATTAATAATAATAATATTAATATTATTATTAATAATAATAATATTATTATTATTATTTTATTTTATTTTTTAAAAAGAAATAAATAATAAATAATAATAACGAAAAAATAAAGTCCTTAATCCATTTTGTTAACCTGCTGTTCACTTAACAGCTGATCAAATACAAGCCGTACAGTTATTGAGAAATAATGCATTGCGGGTTGCGAGTAGAATGTTTTATTTTTTGACAACACATGAATGATTAACCCATTCAAACCGTGGACAAATTCTTTAAAGTGTTTACATTTTTTTTTTAATTTTGGGAAAATGTTTCAACTTGACATAGTCAAACTTGTATTGAAGCTTTTGATGCACACAAATCCTCAAAAAAACAAAAACATGTAATTATTGTGCAAATAAATAGCTTTTATTCGTTGTAAACATTAAAGATTGTTCCTCTAAGTAGTTTCTCTGCCTCTCCATGTCTTCGTCCTCTCAGACAACAACAGAGTGGTCAGTCGGTACACCGATCGAGTGGAGGAACAACACGCCTACATCAAGGAGACGGTGGACACCCTCTTCCCCTCTAACATCAGAGTGCTACAGGTGAATAAGAGTCATCCTTAACCCTCTGAGACCCACAATAGACCCGTTTTACTCGACCTCTAAAACTGAACCTGCTGCAGCTTCTGAAAGTCAGGAATGCACACAAAACAAACAAACAGCCCCTGATGTAACGTAAACTGTGCTGTGTGGCTGCAGGGGGTCCTGGACAAGATCAGGCTGAAGATCCAGAAGCTGGAGAAGGCCGTTCAGAGCCAGACGGAGGTGTGCAAGGAACCGTGCAAGACCAAATGTCCCATACCGGTGGTGTCTGGTGAGTGTGGTGCCCCCTAGAGGCTGCAATGTGACAATATACACCACAATGTGAAAGGATTGAATTATTTACTTATTATTGGACCCATGGGGAGCATGAGTGTGCTCAGAAAATGTTCAAATACAGATTAGACGATTACTTTTAGATATATTTTATATAAAAAAAACATTATATGCATGGTAAAATACAGTGTTAGAATTACACCGTAACTTCTGGGGGAGCCCTATTTTTCGGGGTGGGAGGGTACTATACACAGTACTGTACTTTGCTATAATCATCTATAAGTATAGTATGTCTAAAAAAAGTCATAGTATAGTATGTCTAAAAAATAAAAAAGTCATAGTATAGTATGTCTAAAAAATAAAAAAGTCATAATATAGTTTGTCGAAAAAAATAAAAAAAAGATAGAGTATAGTATGTCGAAAAATTAAGTCATAGTTTAATATGTCGAAAGTTTTTTTTTTTAAAAAGTCATAGTATAATATCTTGAAAAAAATATTAAAAAGTAAAGTATAGTATGTCGAAAAAAAGAAAAAAAAATTCATAGTATAGTATGTTGAAAAAAAACAAAAAAAAACTCATAGTATAGTATCTCGAAAAAAAAAAAAAGTCATTGAAAGTATTTATATAAAATAATTCAAAAGATTAGGAAATAAATGATTGCATTTTTATTGATAAAAAAAAATCTTTGCATCAGTAGTTTTAATATTGTATTATAAGCTGTTTAGAGGTCGTGTTAAGTTAAACTGGTCATAATTCTTTATCTAATATCTATTTTATATTGCTGTGAAAACATCTCCTTCAAACAACTGGAACCGATTCTCTGTTCCCATCTCTAGTGTTTTCCCTGCCTGCCAAAGTGGCGGACGGCCGGTGCTAATTTCAGACCTTGGTCAACAAGAAATATTAAGATCCTATGTGGGCCATGAATATCTCTACTAAGTAACTTAACTTTCTCTGTTTAACCCTTCCCCTGTGCGATTCAGGTAAGGAGTGTGAGGACATCTTCCGTCGTGGAGGAAGAGACTCCCAGATGTACATGATCCAGCCCGACGTCTTCTACCCTTCGTACAGGGTCTTCTGTGATCAGACCACTCAGAATGGAGGTGAGAGTATAACTCAGTTACCTGAAACTTCATTTTTGATTTGTTTGTTAATACCTTGGATGTTTAGGGTCCTCGGTAGGGTATCTGTGTTTTCAAGAGAACTTCTTTTATTTTCCCAGGATGGCTTCTCATCCAGAACAGGCTCGACGGCAGTGTCGACTTCGGCAGACGCTGGGATGAATATCGACGCGGTTTCGGCAACATCGCATCCGATTCTGGCAAAGGTCACTGTCAGACTCCAGGTAAGACTTTGAAATTGGACATTCTGCATAATTAGTACGTTTACTTTAGTAAATACTTGAATGCAGGACTTTGACGTTGACTCGTCCTTCATCACATGACAGGGGAGTACTGGCTGGGCAATGACCACATTAGTCAGGTGACGAAGATGGGACCCACTGAGGTTCTCATTGAGATGGAGGACTGGACAGGAACCAAGGTGAGTCCTTCAAATTTATTTTTTACAGCAGTCGAAAAAAGTCATTAAAAGTAATTGTATAGCATATAAAAAAGAACATAGTATAGTATGTTGATAAAAAGTCATGGTATATATAGTATGTCGAATTTTTTTCGACATACTAAAAAATAATTTTGAGAAAATAAGTCATAGAATAGTACATCTAAGAAAAAGTCATAGTATATAGTCACATATATTATGTCAAACAATTTTTGAAAAAAAAAGTCATAGTATAGTATGTCGAAAAATGTTGTGAAAAAAGGTTAAAGTATAGTATGTCGGAAAAAAATCATAGTATAGTATGTTGAATTTTTTTTTTAAAAATAGTCATAGAATAGTATGTAGAACAATTTAAAAAAAAAAAAGTCATAGTATAGTATGTTGATAAATAAAAAAATTCATAGTATAGTATGTCGGAAAACAATCATATGGTATGTTGAAAAAAGTTTAGGTACAATATGACGAATAGAAGTCAGACCATTTTTCCTATTTTCGACATACTATACTATGACTTTTTTTTTTACTTTTTTTGAACACACTATACAAAGTCTTTTTTCAAGACATTTTATGACACAGTATGGCATTTCAAATTTACTGTTGTTTCCATTTGAAATTCAACTCACATGTTTTCTGCTATCCTTTAGGTCCACGCCCAGTACAGTCAGTTCACCATCCAATCGGAGACGTCCAACTACGTGATGGCGGTCGACGGCTACTCCGGCAACGCCGGCAACTGTTTCCTGGAGGGATCCACGGAATTGTTCGGTGAAAACCGCACGATGACCATTCACAACAGCATGATGTTCAGCACCTTTGACAGAGACAACGACAACTGGTAAGTGTCCTGTTGTTGGTGACGTTCTCAGGGTTACTGTAACACCGTGTGACAAACCCTAGCAACATTAAGGCAACCAACAACCTATAATGCAACATTCGTCATTCAAGTCTGCGTAACACAGTGGCTCTCTCCAGTCAAAGGTAGTGTCAGTGAAGATTATTTGTGCGAAATAGGCATTGCAAAAAGTTTGACGATGTAGGAACTACTCGCAAAGGCTAGTTGTAGCTAACGGGTAAGATGCTAGTCACATGCTAACACTAGGCGGTCACAATCTTAACACCTTTCTCCGTTTCGCTGAACCAGGACCCCCGGGGATCCCACCAAACAGTGCGCCAGGGAGGACGGAGGCGGCTGGTGGTACAACCGCTGCCACTCGGCCAATCCCAACGGCCGCTACTACATGGGCGGAGCCTACACGAAGCAAATGGCCAAGCACGGCACGGACGACGGCGTGGTGTGGATGAACTGGAAGGGGAGCTGGTATTCGCTCAAGGCCATCAGCATGAAGATCAGGCCGTTCTTCGTTCCCAGCTAATCGCGTCGGAGAGAGCGTCAACACACACATAACACATACAGGAAACTGCCAAAATAAAAGACACCAAAGTAGCTTCTAACGTCCGAACTAATATTCAAGTGTGTTCTTTATTTTAGCTGTAACCTTTATGTTGATGGACACACACATTTACACACAACTAACAGAGTCTGGGCCTGTGCTATTAAAAAACAAACAAATAACATGCACCATTAAAACGTAAAAATAAAGTGAAACAAGAAATAGTCTACAGATAAAGAGAAACATCGTACTGGTTGTGAGTGAATGTGCTGTGATCTCTCTTGTAATGTGTGATGTATTCAGTGTCTTCAGTGTCCACTGCTAGGACGAGTTGATCACAACTGTCCTCCGCTACTCAATAAACACATTGAGGAACATATTTCCTGACTGGTGTGGTCGTTATTTCATTGCACTGCACGGGCGGATTACAGAAAAGGAAATGTACTCACCGCAGTCACTGTTTACATCCCTGCTGACGCCTTTGGACAGGAAACAGATGCTGCAGCCTGTCAAAATAAAACACAGAAACGTATTGGGAGAAATATGCAAAGAAGCCAATTTGGTTTCAAGAACTCCCCACATGGTTGATCAAATATGCAGCATTCAGGAAAAAACACTGCAAATGGAGACACTTCTAGTGTTGTCAGATTGGTGAAGATGTTTTCTTAACATGCAGTGCGTTGAGCCTTCGTAAATAACCATTTAAAGGGATGTTTCAAGTGTGGTTGTATGAGGTCCGTAGTCGGTGTATTACCAACAGTACGGGGGAAAAGCAATGTACTGCTGCGGATGTATTTTAGACAACTTAAAACAAATCATCAGTACAAGTCTACATTATTTTTAGAACATTTTCACCACTTTACCTCGTCGTCAAGACAGCCCTCTCTGACGGGGAACTGAAGCCGTTCTCTACGCTCTCTTCAAAGCCACAAGACTCCATTGAAAAAAAACAGTTATTTTACAAAGCAGAACAAGGGAGTTGATGGTCTACCGCTGCCTCGATCGATTGGTTGTTTGTGTTATTGTGTGACTTTAGTGTTTTAAAAGGGGTTAGTTCGGATTCACCAAAGTCACACAAAAACACAAACTTACTCGAGGCAGTGGTAGACTAGCAACTCCTGTTTCTGCGAGGTCAAATTACAGTTTTTTTCAAGTGAGTACGGTGGCTTTGGCATGAGCACAGATGGATAAGGCTTCAGTTCACTGTCAAAAACTACCAGTTTTGTTGCCCAAACATAAAGAAGTTGTAGTTTTTTTTGTCTAAACCTAAATAAGTTGTAGTTTTCTTGCCTAAACCTAAATAAGTTGTAGTTTTCTTGCCTAAACCTAAAGAAGTTGTAGTTTGTTTGTCTAAACCTAAATAAGTTGTAGTTTTCTTGCCTAAACCTAAAGAAGGTATAGTTTTGTTGTCTAAACCTAAAGAAGTTGTAGTTTGTTGCCTAAACCTAAAGAAGTTATAGTTTTGTTGCCTAAACATAAACAAGTTGTAGTTTTTTTTACCTAAACCTAAAGAAGTTGGAGTTTTGTTACATAAACCTAAAGAAGTTGGAGTTTTATTGCCTAAACCTAAAGAAGTTGTACTTGTTACCTAAATCTAAAGAAGTTGTACTTTTGTTACCTAAACCTAAAGAAGTTATAGTTTTGTTGCCTAAACCTAAAGAAGTTGTAGTTTTTTTTACCTAAACCTAAAGAAGTTGTAGGTTTGTTACATAAACCTAAAGAAGTTGGAGTTTTATTGCCTAAACCTAAAGAAGTTGTATTTTTTTTTTACCTAAACCTAGAGAAGTTGTAGTTTTGTTACCTAAACCTAAAGAAGTTGTAGTTTTGTTACATAAACCTAAAGAAGTTGGAGTTTTATTGCCTAAACCTAAAGAAGTTGGAGTTTGTTTTACCTAAACATAAAGAAGTTGTAGTTTTGTTACATAAACCTAAAGAAGTAAACCTAAAGAAGTTGGAGTTTGTTTTACCTAAACATAAAGAAGTTGTAGTTCTGTGGACGTATTGTAAACGCCAAAAAAAAATCTATATATTTCGAATATTTTCACCGCTTTACCTCGCCGTCAGACAAAAAGACCCAGTATTTTTTTCCTTGCAGAACACGAGTTGCTGCTCTACTGCTGCCTCGAGTTAGTTTGTGTTATTGTGTGACTTTGATGAATCCGAACTAACCCTTTAAAAACATTAAAGTCACACAATAACACAAACTAACCTGATCGAGGCAGCGGTGGACCATCAACTCCTGTGTTCTGCTTTGTAAAATAACAGTTTTTCAATGGAGTCTGGTGGCTTTGAAGAGAGCGTAGATAACGGCTTCAGTTCCCCGTCGGTAAAGCGGTGAAACTATTCTAAATAAAGCATCATACAACCACACTTCAAAACAGCCGAACTATCCCTTTAATATTCATTCACAAACCTGGTGACGAGAGAAACTTATTTGATAACAAACACGTGAAAAAAAATAGGATTAGCCCGTGCAAAGGTAACAGAATTGTGCAAAACTGTGTTTTATTAACTGATCTGTGAATATATACAAATACAATGTGCTCAGAATTGTGGAGACAGTGACATAAATAATATAACAGAGGAAAGTGTGTTCTCCGTGCATTAATATTTAAATGATGAGATAAACCTTTATTGATCCCCAAAGACAAAGACGGAAATAAGTGTAAAGGTAAATAGAGAAGTAAATATAAGAATAAATAAAACAAGATTATTATTTATGTAAACAGTGTACACCAGAATAATATATACTGTGATAAGTAATGATACTTAGTGTTGTCTGTACTAATATAGCAAAATAGAATTATAATATAGTGTATGATGCGGTTAGTATAACATGATATAGTATGATATAGTACAGTATGAGGTATACGATATAGTGTAGTGCAGCAGAATGACAGAATATCAAATGTAATATATATTAAAAGTAATGATACTACTATAGAATACTATGAAATCAAAAGTAAGTATGGTATAATATTCAAAAAAAAAATATATATATACATATATATATATATGAATAAATGAGTCCAACAATTCACACATTATTTTTGCATTAAATTAAAATGTTAATTGCAAACTGCTGCATTTCACCCACTGGACAAACTGACAGACGTTTAACAGTTTAACGTGCACGTAAAAATAAACATAAATTAAATGAACATGTTGGAGCAGTTATTGTGCAGTTATTCTGTTTATTTGAGGGCGTTTCTGCAAATTCTGAAGTCCCGGCAATGAAATTTTGGATTTATGTAAAAAATTTGCATTGCAATGTTTGTGAAATATATACACAATGTTATTTTTTTATTATCTTGACATAAAAATAATTACTAAATAATGTGATTTAATAAAATTTATGTAGTGTTTTATGGGTCCAAACACCACTTTTCCTCACGATATTTATTCAAAGCCAAACAAATGTAGTTTCCATGGAAACAGAAGTTAGCAGGTGAGCACATGGTGACCCGACTAGATCAATAGAAACAAGGTTAACAATCACCTTTTCTTCTTCTTCTTCTTACCAGTAACATTTAAACAATAACTTAATATTACTGTTGAATTCATGTATATTATAATGTTGAGAGTCAAAGCTAAAGTAGCAGACCTTGCTAGCTGACATTTATCTGCAATATTAGCAAAAATGTTATGTCCCGTAAAGACATTGGAAATTGCAATATCTGTCATAAAACACAACATATTTTATATATTTTTGGTTACTGTCTACATTGTTAAGTGGCTTAGAGAAAATCATGAAATCCCCTATTTTAAAAAAATGTTTTCATATTAATATTTACATTTTTCCTTTTCTTTTTTTTTATTTAAATGAATGAATGAATTAGAAATTATAGAAATTTTAAAAAGAAAAATATACAAAGTGAACATTATTGTAACATTGCAGTTAGGACATTTAGTAAGAACCGGATGGGATATTGGGCCGATACTGACTCAAATAGCAATTTTATGCTTATATACTATATACATTATATATTGTAATTTTAATTCCCGTTTAAGTTTTGCTCAAAAGATTAAAACGGTTACATGTTAGCTGTAATTCCTGTTAATTGTGACGTTTTTTTATCAAGTTTCTGGTGTATAGTTTATTATTTTAATAATAAATAACAATTAAATAAATGCATATCTACGTGTTTATTTGTTACATTTTATTTTACAAAATTAAGAAAGTGATGATTAAGGTCAAGCTAGACAAAAAAAAGAATGATCCCAGTCCCAGTCACATACAGCTGATTAATTAAACTGGTATCGGATCGGTACTTGGTAATGGGACTGAAAAAGTTGGATCGGTGCATCCCTAGTAGGAACAAGTGATAAAAAAACCCAAAATACACATGTTAGAGATTCAAATCTTAACCACTTGATGTCATTTTGAAATGGTATGGTAATGGTTAAAAAAAATGTAATTCATAGAGGTTGATTTTTCAGAGTCAAAAGTGAGCGTAGTTGCAGAAACACCCTTGAACGGACCCATTCAGAACCAAGTGACAAAGTGCTGAAACACCCGTTCTCTGTGACCAGTCACACCTGCCTCCGTTGAGCCCTTTCATTCCAGCTCCGCAGGATCGAGCTCCTCCAGTACGACCCGGTTCTGTCCGACGTCCTCCAACTCGGTCAACAGTTCTCTCTGGACCGTCGGGATGGTCTTGTACTCTGCGGCCGGTGCCGGGCCGACGTCCACGGGCTGCAGCTTCACACGTGGGATGTCTTCAGGAGGCGTCGCGGCCTTCTTGTCCATCTGCTCCGTGTCGGCTCGAAGTGCTTGATAGCCGAGATGATCGACACTGAACGGTGATGCCGACCGGCAGGACCCATAGCACGCTCGCAGCTTTATGTCAACGTCCACCTGGGGGCGTAAACAACACTCGTATTATTCCCCTATAAAGTTAAGGTGGTGGACTTCTTTAGTATTAGAACAAACTAACCCTAACCCTAACCCCAAAGAAGTTGTAGTTTTGTTGCCTCAACCTAAATAAGTTGTAGTTTTGTTGCCTAAACCTAAAGAAGTTGTAGTTTTATTGCCTCAACCTAAATAAGTTGTAGTTTTGTTGCCTAAACCTAAAGAAGTTGTAGTTTTGTTGCCTCAACCTAAATAAGTTGTAGTTTTGTTGCCTAAACCTAAAGAAGTTGTAGTTTTATTGCCTCAACCTAAATAAGTTGTAGTTTTGTTGCCTAAACCTAAAGAAGTTGTAGTTTTGTTGCCTCAACCTAAATAAGTTGTAGTTTTGTTGCCTAAACCTAAAGAAGTTGTAGTTTTATTGCCTCAACCTAAATAAGTTGTAGTTTTGTTGCCTAAACCTAAAGAAGTTGTAGTTTTGTTGCCTCAACCTAAATAAGTTGTAGTTTTGTTGCCTAAACCTAAAGAAGTTGTAGTTTTGTTGCCTCAACCTAAATAAGTTGTAGTTTTGTTGCCTAAACCTAAAGAAGTTGTAGTTTTATTGTCTAAACCTAAATAAGTTGTAGTTTTGTTGCCTCAACCTAAATAAGTTGTAGATTTATTGCCTAAACCTAAAGAAGTTGTAGTTTTGTTGCCTAAACCTAAAGAAGTTGTAGTTTTGTTGCCTCAACCTAAAGAAGAATTTTACTTCATAAAATAAACTTGAAGTATACTACTTTTTTGAGAGGGGGTACCTGCAGAGTCGGGTGATAATTCTCTACAACATATGATGTTGTTTGATCAGTTGCTAATATAAACATATTGATTATTTATTTTAAAAGCTGAAAGAGGAGTTCTTCTGAAGCTGAAAACAGCCTCCCGTCAGGTCTCACCTCTGTCCGATACAAGTCCTCCATCTGTTTCTGGACGTCGGCTCGAAGCTCCTCGAGTTGCATCGACAGCCGGGACGACCGTTTCCGTAGCGACGTGAGGTTCCTGGCCAGTCCTTCTGCGTGTTCCACAAACTTCAGCTCCGACACTGGAGACGAATACAGCGTTAATGAGGGCTGGGCCGATACACCTTTATCCCGATTCGATACTATCACGATACTTGGGTGTCGATTTGATATTATATTCGATATTACGATATTATTGTGATTTTTTTTCCATTAACTCAAAAATCAAAGAATAAAGACATTTCCCTCACAGATTAGTGGGATTTTCTTTTTAATTTATAAGGGACATGTAATGTTTTATACTTCTGGTGAATATAATCCCTCAATCTTATTTCCATATGATAACGTTCCCTGCTAACTTTTTCGCACTTTTTTTTCTGATATTTTGCAGACATATTTCAGCCTTTTTGGAAATTTTTTTGGGCCATATTTCGGACATACTTTGGCATTTTTTAGACGTTAGCATGCAGCTTTAGCCGTGATGTCTAGCTGTGGTTTTCCTGTCAATGTGTGAAACCCAAAGTGTTTCCATCCTTTACTGGATGTGTAGTGTTTACCACGCTGGATTTAACATGTGAAGGTGCAGGTCGTATCCACGCTGACCCTCCAACGTTTTCTACTTTCTAGTTTCGGTTCGCTGCGGTTTGTTTTGATTGACGGATACGGAACGGATATGACGTCACGTTATTCAGACTACAACAATAAAAGCGGTAACTTCCTTCTACTAGAATAAAAAAAAAACATAGCGATACATATGTGAATCAATTTTTTCTCCCCACCCCTAGCGTTAATCAGACAGTTTTACTTTACTGTGTCCAGAATACCAAAACAAACGGTCAGTCTTACTTTGTCCAGTGATGATGACTCTCCGGTTGTAGCCATAGATGCGTGTCATCTCCGTCATGGACTTCTCAGCCGCTTCATCGTACATGTTTGCCGCCTTACACACCGTCCTCAGTTTGCTCTCCACCTTGCGCTCCCTCTGCGAGATCAAACCCTGGAGTCTGCAGCCAGAGGGGCACTTGGAAACCTTTGGAGAGGAAAACCAGGGTTTACTAGTGTATCCGAGAGAGTGGGTGCACATATAGGCGGAGAGAAAAAAAAGCGCTTGAAAGCATGGCGCTATTATTACTAAACCTGAGGGGACGCACCCTTATTTTTTCCCTGATAAGCAACACTGTGGACAAATCTGTGTTTAAATCAACAGGAGGAGAGTTAGTAATGTTAGCTGTTAGCAGCCTGTGGGCAGCACAGTCCTGACTGGATAAATAGCGGAGCTACTAACGTTAACGGAGGTGCCATTGAGTTATTATTATGGGGCGTTAATGCTCTGCTCAGCAAAAATTACTATTGGGCGAAGGTAAATTACAACGTCATCATGAGTTTTTGGCGAGAAACTTGAATAAATCCAGTTGTTTGTAGGAGACTGTAGAGTTACTCTCCCCCAGTCTTTTAGACTTTTTAGACACTCACCTTGAACTAAAATATCCTCGACACAAACTCACCTTTGTGCTCAAGTCAAAGGTGATTGATTTTCTTTTATCTGCCATAACTTTATGTTTTCAGCTTTCAATTATTCCATGTTTTTATTAGATTAATTCTTGATTTACTGGCAGAGCAACTTAACACTTTGTTGTAGATGGAAAATGCCCCCTTCACATATTCTGAAATTACTTTCACACGCCGAGAAAACAGAGTTATATAACTAAATGATTGTGTGTTTCTCACCCAGTCATCGTCTGAACACAGAGCGACGTCTGATGTTGCTCGACAGCGTTGCTTCCTGTATGTCTGGGTGTGACTGGAGGGCTGTCGGCCATCTTGATTCTGCTGCGTCAGCCTCGTACAAACTGCAAACAAACAAAAGCAGGACTATGGTCAGTTCACCTTCAACTTGCAAATATAAAATGTCATGTGACAGTTGTGTTGTAATAGGACAAAGATCTCATGTAAATGTCTTAGAGCTTGAAAACATTGTGATTTATTAGATTTCGAACAAAAACACGTCAAATAATTTGATTTAACAAACTCAAATTGAATCAAGCATGAATATGTTCTGGCCTAAAAGTCATTGACCTCTTACCCTTCAACTGCTTTTAATGATCTGTTCTCATCAAAATGGGATAAATCTTTCCTCTACTTGTGATTTTTATTTAATTTTATGACCTTTTTCCTCACAGGAGAAGTCGCTGTTATAACTCGAGCCCCCGAGTGGGCTCAGATTCCTCTGAAATGTGAATCAATTCATAACAAAACATTCAACCAGACAACAAAAACTAAACATACAGCTGCAGTGGAATCAATTTCATTGCATGCTTCCAAATGTACCTATGACCAAAAACACTCCAATGTAAATATGTTAAAATGTGACATAATATAAAATGATTGCAGTAACAGACTGTTTTTCCATGTTGGGACAAATTTGGTGAATCTTTACAAATGTATAAGTTTCATGAAAGATGTATTTGTATTGAAGTGGCTGCTGGATATATAATGTTGAATAATAAAAAAACAAAAATGTTATGTTAAATATGACACATAAAATACAATTGATTCTAAAGACATTTGTAGGCAAGATAATTCACAACTTACATCAAGTGTTTATTTCAATGTGATGCTTTTGAATTCTTTTTATATTTCTAATGACTGGAAAATAACTAATATTTGTTAAAATGATTAAGGTGGACCTTTATTGACAACATGATGTAAACTTCCAGCTATAATTGACCTAGAATAAGTATGTGAAGGGTCAAGTTTAAATAAAACATCTGCTGATGTGTTTGACATTTTTTTTGGCAAACTTTCAAATTTTTGTCAATGTTTTTATTATTATAATTATTTATTTATTATATATTAAATGTTTTATTATTAATTTATAAGCTGAATATGTAAAAATAAAAGTTGATTTAAATGTTACAAAGTATTTCACAATAAAAAAAATAAAAGGAAGATGAGGTAATCTCTATTTTAATTCAGAGATCTGTTTTTACGCTGATGATAAAGTGCTTTTTTCTGATGATCAAAATAGCCATGTATAAAACATGAAACTTTCAATGGTACTTTACATTAAATATGATTGATAGAGACTATTCGTAGGAAGATGGCTTTTCTAATATATATTTTTTTATTTAATGTCTTGCTACTTTATAATAATATCTTTTTCACTGATATGTAAAAAAAGATTTCAACCTTTTTTTTGGTGATAAGTTAGTATTTGGACTTAAATAACACCACAAAGCAGAGTAGCTGAAGTGAACATTGAATCTTTATTGATTGAGCAGAGTTCAGTACACACTTTGGGAACATCAGGTCTTGTTCCAAGAACACTGGTGAGATAAACAGGTCAATGATCCGATGCCGTTTGACTTGATTTTGAAATCTCAGAATGATTTACGAACAGATCAACAGTCTGAAGGTCTGAAACTTTGATTTTTGGCCTCAAATATTTACCTGCAGCTTCAGTGTGCCATTACGTACCTTTACATCTTATTTCAGGCTCTTGTTTCTTTCGCCATTGTTGTTTCTTTGGGTTTAAATAAATGTGTATATTCTATATTATTTGATCACACTTTCTCCGTGTCCTATTCAAAAACAGTTTTCAGTCTGTAATTGGCTGGTTTTGGAGCATCAGCAGGATGCTTCAAATGCAGATTGGTTGGTGGCTACTTGATGTTTTTGGTGAGTGGGGTTCTGTTCGGTGAATTACGACTTGTTTAAATGTCACCTTTATTAAATGTATTTGTCAAGGACCATGCGCGAAAAACATTGATCTCAAAGTCCCTAAACGCAGTGTCTAAACTGGTGGCTATTGCCCTTTGTCTCGGCTAGCTTCAATGTACTCAAGTCATAAGTGTGCTAACAGTCACTTTCACTGCAAAATGGCCAATGAATTGTCCCGAAAAACTTAACCTGTTTTTGTCAATCTGCATTTGAAATATCCGACGGACTAAGAACTCCTCTCCACAGTTTGTGTTGTTATAAAGAAAAAACAGCCCTTAAAGTTCATCATCGCATTACACAATGACCCAAAATCCATCTAATTAAATACCTTTAAGCTCTAGCAACAAACAATAACAATTACTGTGTTCACTTCATATTTCGGTGCATAAGGCTAGCTAGAAAGCTGGCTGATGCTAACGCATGCTGTCTAGCTGAATGTGCTCGTGAAGATTTTACTCCTGATTTGGGACCTTAATCTAAACCTTCCCGATTATTTGGAAACGGGATGGTCATCGTCTCCTCTGTCTGTCAAGAACAGGCCGAGGTCGACCCCGCCCAATGTATCCCCCAACCCAGTTTTGGAATCTAAGAGACTTCCCTTGGCGCCACCAACTTGGAAGATCTTAATCCCAGAAGAAGAAGAAGACGATGATGATGAAGATGTGAAGCCAGGGAAGAGGTGGTCCATCCCTCCATTGGTGAGGTGTGTCATGGTCTGGCACTCGGGTCCTCCCTCCATCACCTCCTCCGTCTGTTCCACCGGCCCGCTCTTCGACTGGACGATGGTCGTCCTGATTCTCTTGGTGCAGGTGACGCTTTTGGTGGACACGTGGCTTGTACTGGAGTGGCCGAGGTCTCCGCCAAATAAATCACTGCCACCGCCGAGCTCAGTGATAGATGACGTAGAGGAGGAGGAGGAAGCGGAGGAAGAGGTTGATGGAGAGTAGGAAGTACCTGGTACCTTGGAGATGGTTGCTGGGGATGTTTCGGAGCCTTCCACCACTAGTACCAACTGGGCCGTCTGCACCTGAGAACGAAAAGGAAGAAGAGCTTTGATTGTGGCTCTAGAAAAGACACATTATTTCTACTTCTCCCCACGATATCTTGTGTGAATTAGGGGCTGGACAGCATCTGGGAGAGTTAGCATGTTCTTTTGGTAACTGAATAATGAGGGAACACAAGTTATCATACCTGAAGTGGGGATGGGAGAACGACCTGGAGAAGTGGCTTGAGATAACAGTAACGACCTAAGTTAGCGTAGCGTTTGCTAAAAGATGTGTGACTTTGACTATGTCTGCTTTGAGGAGGTTCAATTTCCCAATACTTCACAGTCGGAAGCAACAGAAACAATGAACAAAAAGAGACACTCACATCAGGGAACATGTCTTCTGTCTTCTGTCCCGCCCGGTTGCTGTCCCCGGACTTGTAGATGGAGTCCACAATGACATCCTTCATCGGCCTGCTCTTCATCACGTACATCGACCCGACAGCCTCAACGTTCCGACCCGACTGGGAGTCCAGCTGGTTGACCTGGGACAGAAAGAGACGACAGCTTCGTACCAAAACCGAAACAATGCAAAACATGATGTGTATTACAAGTTGTACTAATACTGGCTTGTGATTGTGATTCTTTTCGGCAGGTTTGAGCATAAAATTCAAAAAGTTTTATTTTGAAAGGGTACAGTGAAATGCCATTTTTACTTTCTTAGTGTGATGTTTTTCTTGTTGAAACTAGGTGGGATACGGGATGTGAAGCATGTGATCACAAAAAATGTTGAACTATTCCTTTAAATATTCTGGCTGTACAGAATTGGACTGAAACCACAGACTGTATAAAAGAAGTGGACGTAGTCACCGTGATGTCACCCATTGGTTTGTGGACTACCGTTTTAAAGCCTCGGGTTAAGCATTTTGGCCGTCGCCATCTTGGTTTTTGGCCATCACCATCTTGGATTTTTGCAACCAGAAGTGACACGAGAGGGTGGAGCTAAGTGCAACCGAACGTTGAATAAGACATTTATTTCACAAAATGTTTCTAAATAACTAAAAATATTGATCCAAAAGATTTCTAAAATGTAGAAACGCCAACAAAATATCTCTCAACACAGTTCATTTGAACTATGTACATTTTTTTTTGTTTTTTAGATATGCAAAACAATTTAAAAAAAAAAAATGTTGTGGCATTTTTCAAGCCTTTATTTATAGGACAGTGGATAGTCTAGAAAGGGGGAGAAAGGGGGGGTGACATGCGGATAGGGCCGGATTGTATTCGAACCCGGGCCTGCTGTGGTTAGGACACAGCCTTATGGACGCCCGCTCTACCAACTGAGCTTTCGGGGCGCCCAAGATACGCACATTTTTACGAGCAGAGCGAGTACAACGGTGTTCTGATAGCTCTGTTACGTTCCGCATGTAACATAACGTAATGACATCATCACGAACGTAAGATGTGATGGCGTGGAAGACATTAGCCTTAGCTTTCCGCTGCAAAAACAATGAATGCTCTAGCTATTGTGGTCTTTATTTTACATTGATTTAAACACGATCATGCAAACAACGATCTCCTGCAGCCATTATGGGGCACCGCGTGCTTCATCATAACGATCATGCAACACACTGTTCTTGAAATGGTCCTGGGTGTTGGGTGTGTTAAGGTCTTTACCTGTTTTTCCAAAGCCACGTAGCTCTCCTGGTCCACCTGGTACTGGGTGTAGCTTTCGCAGGATCCTTTGCAGGAACGGAGCTTAATATCGATATCAATCTGACAGAGGAGACAAAGAGTTGGAAATAACATGCTTCCTGTTTAGCAAATGAGCAATGGTAGAAGAAGTATTCAGATCTTGTACTTCAGTAATAGCACCAATATCACAGTGTAAAAATACTCACTTGATAAGTTTGTTAAAAGTCCTGCATTCAAAATCTTAAAGTACCAAAACTAAAAGTACTCATTATGCAGAATATACACGTGTATTATATTATTGAATTATAATTTTTGATGCATTTGTGTTTGTCACTTAAAGGGACTATTTGTAACTTTGTAAGCGTATAAATGTAGCGGGTCGTCACACATGCGCGCTCGCATATGCGCGTTCGCGTGTACCTGCTGTACCCTCCTCCTCTGCCTGCTCGCCTTCACTCAGACAGCTCAGCTCGCTCCACCTCTAGACGTGAACGCGCGCTCACTCCTCACTGCAGAAGAGTTAGTTTAGCTCTGAGAATATCTAGTGAATGCACAGGGGACGTTTGTGCAGAAATAACTGCTGCAGCTCCTCCAGACCAACAGAGGTTTACTGTGTCTTGTGAAGTGACGGAGCTCTACAGAGATTTACCTTGTCTTCTCGTTACCAACCGGGTGCCGGTGTCTCCTCTGCTCTCTCCGGCTGCGGGCGGAGAGAGCAGGGAGACACGCTGCAGAGCCCCGCTGCCTCAGCCTGCACTTAGGCAGGAAAAGCCAACACTAGGATCAGATCTAAATCATGTTCATGGAGAGACCTTCGTCTGGTCAGCTAACATTACTGCCAAGCAGCTGAAATATAGAGTGATATTGTGGTTTTAGCCGACTTGTGTCGCCTCACTGTTTTGAGTGATGCTCGTTCGGGTATATATTGAGAGCGAGCAAGCGCGAGCCCGACGCTGACTTTCGTTGATTTCACGGCCACAGGTGTCGCTGTTAAGAAGCATTTCTGAAAGTTACAAATAGTCCCTTTAAATGTTGGAGGTGCTAAAGGTGGAGCTCATTTTAATTAGTGCTGCACAATGAATCAAAATTTTTTCAAAATCGCAATATGGCAGTATTTGTTAAAATCGCAATATTTGTTAAAGGCGAAATGTGCGTCAAAATACCATTTTAAATCAAATACTGTTATGTTGCAGAGATGTCCTGGCCTACACATCATATTCTACAGATTTAAGAAAACATTATTTTCATTTTTTTTCAATGAAAATAATGACGTAAAAATTATTATTCCCTCCAATATCGCAAATCATATTGCAATTGTAATATCAGTCAAAATAAATCGCAATTAGATATTTTTTTCTAAATCGTGCAGACGACTAATTGAAATCATTTGAGAAATTTCAACATTACAGTGCTTTTTATCCAGAAAAATGGCAGATCCCCCGTTCACTTGTATGTTTACAGGCCAGTCCTGACCTCCCCAATATGGCGGCGCCAATGCAGCATCTACTCTTTTTTTTTCTTTATATAACTATGGTTAGCTGTACCCCTGAGTATAAATCAATCTAAACGTGTATTTTTGTCCCAGTTGGGTGTTCGTACCTCCAGCCTCTGCATCTCGACGACCTGGTCCTTGACTCGCTCCTTCATGGCGGCCAGAGCACTCAGCTGTCGGTCGATCTTAATCTTCATGTCTGTGATTCTCTGACGCAGACTCTGGGCCAGGTCGTAGTAGGTGTTATCATGACCTGGTGGAGGAAGGGAGGATGAATAGATGGACAGAATGATATACAGACAGGCAGACTGACTGAGACTTTGATGAGAACTTGTTATTAACTTAACGTATATTTTAGTAAGAAGCTTGCTGTTTTCTGATTTGCTGTTGATTCAAACAATATAAATTAAATCATATAATTCAGTTTAATTCATCATTATTTTCCTAATTATTTATTACTTTTGATAGCCATTTCAATGCTTTTTTGAGCTTATGTACCAACATAATATGGTGCCCCATTATTATTAATATATATTGATAATAATTATCTAACATTTTCTAATAACTAGACTAGCTTCTACTTGCGTCCCCGACATATTGGTGCCTCGTGTGAGGCATATTATTGTTGGCAATTATTCATAATTGTGTAATATTAATCTTCAGTATAATTTTTGGTCAAAACCAAAATTTTTGATTCCACTTCTAAATTAGCCAAAAGTGTTTACATTCAACACCACTAGTCTTCCACAGGAGTAGACGTCGAGCTGTACTTATAAACAAGTACATTGTGGTGAGAATTGATTTATTCTAAGCAATTTGAGACATTTAGTTATTGACAACACTTTAAGCCTTCATAGTGTTATTTTAAGATCTTGCTATTGCTGCTAGCCATTCGAGTTAACCTACTCTGTAGAACTTGTAAGAATTTCAGTTCAGCATTCGAATACTATTTATTCAATGAAATCTAGTCAATCTGTTTTAATTTGTTGTTAATTCAAGTGCTACTTTAATTAAGACACAGCGTGCCACTGGCCCTGTGCAACATAGAGAGCTTGTACCTGGCTGTTACTGCCTTGCATTCCAGCCTGAGTGAGTTAAATAGAGCCTGAGATAGAGCCACAGTGTGCTACCAGCCCTGTGATACAAGTTTTGTACCTAGCTGTTACTTACACGTGTTACAGCCTGAGTCAACATTCCGAAAAAATCCTAAGAGTTAAAAGATTGGTGCCCCGAGGATAATTTAATATATATTAAATCATATTATTCAACATAATTAATCATTATTTGGATAATGATTAATTACTTTTGATAGCCATCCTAATGCCTTTTTGAGCTTATGTACCAACATAATTTGGTGCCTCGTTATTATTACTATACATTGATCACTTTTTAATATTCATTTTATTCATCTCTGACTACAAACATGCTGAAAACCAAACATTTTTACTGTATTAATTTCCCTAGAAGTGTATGATTCAACTTTTTCCCATAGTCGAGTGTTAAAAAAATTAACAAAAATCGCAATAAATCGTAATATCGTGATAGTATCGAATCGGGAGATAGGTGAATCGAGCCCTATCAAAGTTTAACTCTAAAACGAAGTACACACACAAACACTAACCAGCGTCAGTGGTGAGTTTGTCCTTCAGGTAGTTGTAGGTCTGTATGGACACCTGGTCGGCGGAGCGGTGCTTGGCCTTGTTCTGGTCCAGGAGGCTGCGGATCTTCTCGATCTGCTTCAGCGCGCTGTGGTCGTATTTATCTATCAGACCCTGGATCCTGCAGCCCGACGGGCATTTAGAGCCCTGAAGGAGGACGGGAGAGACGGAGATGAGGGATGGTTCATGAGAGAAAGACGAGCTTTGGCTCGTTACTTAGTTTATGCTTCAAGTAGGATTCAAGGTACAGCTTAAAAGAAAAAAGATTATAATTTGTGTTTTCGGCTGCTGATAAGAGCAAGAAAGAAATCATGAGGATAAAACTTGGGCTCCAGAAAAACAACTGATGGAATGAAGTGATAGGAACAAGCTGTACCCATTGGTCGTCTGTGCAGAAAGGCCACTCCTTCTGAGTGTCACATTTTTCAGATCTGGTGCCTTGTTCCACCGGACGGGCTCCTCTGGGGTCCTGGAGACAGAAAGAGACGGAGAGTTTACGTCTCCTAAATAAGTACAGACGTCTTTTATTTGATATAAATATCATTTAAACACCATTATATTTAGTATATATATAAATAATGTTCATATTCTTTTTTATTTCTTTTTTTGGAGGGTGGCTTAACCTATCTATGATTACGTCTGTTAAAATGAATCTCACGAGTTAGCTACAGATGCTAAACTCTAGTTATATAATAATATAATAACAAAAATTATCATTATATTATAATATAGTAAGACCCAGGTTGAAAAGAACGGCTTGTATGTATTAAATCATTGCAGAAATAAAAGAAATGAATGTAATAAAGAATGAATACATTTAAACATTATTTATTTAATAAATAATACAAATATACAAATAATAATAATATATACAATAAAACAATTTAAACAAAACTAAAATAAATAAATTAACTTAAAAGTTAATAAAAAATATAAATAAATAAAAGGGAAAATTAAATTGAAGAGTAGATAAGTAGGGAAATTCATACACAAGTAAATATAATGTATGAAGCAGATTTAAACAGAAATTACAATTTAGGATATGTTTAATGACATTCATTTATTTATTGAGTCATTTACTCATCTATGTTTGATTTTTTACAGATTCCGTCCTCCATAAAAACAAATCAAGTTTTAAAATACAATTCTAAAACATAAAAATAATTACTATAAGAGCTTTAGAAATTACATGTAAAAAATGTTTTCGTGAATAAAGGTCTCATCATTTCAACAAGACGTGTCTGATTTCTGTCAGTTTGTAAACTGTTTTACTGTATTAAATCATGATGTGATGCGACTCACCAGAGTTGAAGCCACAGTAATCAAACCGAGACAGACGAGTAAGTTGAGTCGCTCCATCTTTGTTGCTGTTGTCCTCCGCTCTGTGTGAAGACTGAATGCTTCTCTAGCGCTGCCGCCGGGTCATTTGAAGCCTCCTGGTTCAGTCTGACGAACCTGTGACTCATCAGGAAACGTCTGTCAGGTCAGATCAGAGTTCAGTAACCTCGGATGTCAACACCGATTAATGTTTGTTGTACTGTGCGTCTTTGCTCAGTTACTACAGGACTTACTGGCATTTGATCCAGTATATTTTCTCAAAGCAAACAGTGACAAACATCGTACATTTGTACATTTTCTGTGGTGGACCTTTATTAACAACATTATGTAAACTTCCAGCTATAATTGACTTAGAATAAGTATGTGAAGGGTCAAACTTCAGTAAAACATCTGGTGACGTGTTTGATGTGGGGTTTATTTCCATAGTAAAGCAAATCTGGTGATTTTTGACTAAATTAAAAGCTGAATATGTCAAATCAAAAGTTGATTTATATGTCACAAAGTGTTTCCCAATAAAAGAAATAAAAGCAATATGAGGTAATCTCTATAATTAACTCAGATCACTTTGAAGAGATTCATTTTTACGCTGATGATAAAGTGTTTTTTTCTGATGATCACAAAAGCCACATTTTATTTTTCATTGTATAAAACATGAAACTTTCAATGGCACTAAGCATTAATTATGATTGATAGTCGGAGACCAATTTGTAGGATGATGATTTCTTAATATTTTTTTTTGTATTTTAATGCCTTGTTACATTATAAGAATATTCATTTCATTGGTATGTTGGAAAAGATTTCAACCTTTTTTTTTTGGTGATTTGTTATTTGGACTTAAATGACACCACAAAGCAGAGTATCTGAAGTGAACATTGAATCTTTATTGATTGAGCAGAGTTCAGTACACACTTTGGGAGCATCAGGTCTCGTTCCAGGAGCACTGGTGAGATAAACAGGTCAATGACATTTACACAAAGTGCAAACATCCCACGCTGTTTGACATGATTTTTAAACCTCAGAATGAAGAAACTTTGATTTTTGGCCTCAAATATTTACCTGCCGCTTCAGTGTTGCGTTACATCTTTACGTCTTATTTCAGGCTCTTGTTTCTTTGGGTTTAAATAAATGTGTATATTCTATTTTATTTGATCACATTTTCTCCATGACCTATTAAAAAGCAGCTGGTCGGATAAACATCCTAACAGTTTTAAGGCTGTAATTGGCCGGTTTATACGTCACCCACACGACTCCGTTTTCAATCTCATACGGCGTGTTTTTCTCCGGGTCGTACGTGCCTTTATAATAAATCCCATTCAAGTTAGCCGACTGGCAGTTGTTGTACCACCACCCGCCCCCGTACATCTCCGCGCAACTCTCCTCCCACTTGTCGTTGTCTTTGTCGAAGGTGCTAAATTTCATCCCGTTGTGGGACAGGTAAGACGCCATGTCAGAGTTGGGCATCACCAGAGCGTCCCCGGCCTCCCCGATGTACCCAGACACGTGCAGCGGGTACCCCTCCTCCTCCGTCCCAACCCTGACTGTGTACTCAGCACTGGCTACGCCCCCTTCCCAATCCTCCAGCTCCACCTTCAGCATGGTCTCGCCCTGGTTACTCAACAGGTGGAGGTTCTGGTTGCCCAGCCAGTACTCCCCCTTGCCCTTTGCGTCTATCGAGCCGAACCCGTTACGGTATTCTGCCCAGGTGCAGTTGAAGCTGAGCGCGCCGCTCTCTCTTTGCTGGACTAACAACCACCCGCCCATTAGCCCCTCCTGCTGGCAGTAAACGTCCACTACCTGCGTGGAGTCCGTGCCGCCGGGTTTGATCTTAAACAGGCCGTTCGTTTCCCCGTTCAGGTGGTTCTGGTGGGCTGCGACACAATCTGCGAACAGAGAGGGGCACACCGCAGACCGCGAGTTAGTTTGGCTGGCTGATACTTACTGCAGGGATAAGGACGGTCACTTTCCCTGCAAAATGGCTAATGCTGTCATTTCATATTTTTGGTGCATAAGGCTAACTAGCATGCTGGCTGATGCATGCTGTCTAGCTGATTGTGCAGATTTGACTCCACGTCTGATGTTTTGGTACCTTTTCCTATATAGTCGGCGTGCCGCTCAGTACGCGTGGTCTTCACACTTCTGGCCTGGAAATCAGGAAAGTCATCCTCTCCTGCGTCCGTCAGGAACCGGCCGAGGTCGAGCCCGAAGTCAACTCTAAATGGATCCTCAAACCCAGTTTTGGAATCGAAGAGGCTTCCCTTGGTGCCACCGGTGTGGACGGTCTTTGTCCCAGAAGAAGAAGAAGACGATGATGATGATGAGGATGTGAAGCCAGGGAAGAGAGGGCCAATCCCTCCCTTGGTGAGGTCTGTCATGGTCTGGCACTCGGGGCCTCCCTCCATCACCTCCTCCGTCTGTTCCACCGGCCCGCTCTTCGTTTGGACGACGGTCGTCCTGATGCTCTTGGTGCAGGTGACGCTTTTGGTGGACGCGTGGCTTGTACTGGAACCTCCGCCGTTACCAAAGATATCACCGTTGCCTCCGAGCTCAGTGATGGATTTAGATGACGTAGAGGAGGAGGAGGAGGAGGAAGAGGTTGATGAGGATGTAGATGGAGAGTAGGGAGTACCTGGGACCTTGGAGATGGTTGCTGGGGATGTTTCGGAGCCTTCATCCTCGAGTACCAACTGGACCGTCGGCACCTGAGAACGAAAAGGAAGAAGAGCTTTGAGTGTGGCTCCAGACTATAGATTTCTACTTCTCCCCACGACATCTTGTGTGAATTAAGGGCTGGACGTCCAGTTATTTCTTTCACTGAACCAGCATCTGCACGTCTTTTTGTTAAATAAATGATGTTGGAACACAAGTTGTCATACCTGAAGTGGGGATGGGAGGACGACCTGGAGAAGTGGCTTGAGATTAGCAGTAACAGACTAAGTTAGCGTAGCGTTTGCTAATAAAATATAGACCGCCCCCCCTTCCCTCGGTGGTACAAGGCGGATATATGATCCCGTTTAAGGTGTGACCGCTTGTGTTTCCCACTTCATTTATTTCCTAAACATCTGGACCGCTAACTCTTGCAGACATTGGTTTTTAAAGATTTTGAACCCAAACCAACATAAAGAGACACTCACATCAGAGAACATGTCTTCTGTCTGCTGTCCCGCCCTGCTGCCGTCCCCGTCCCCGGACTTGTAGATGGAGTCCACAACGGCGTCCTTCATCGGCCTGCTCTTCATCACGTACATCGACCCCACAGCCTCAATGTTCCGACCCGGCTGGGAGTCCAGCTGGTTGACCTGGGACAGAAAGAGATGACAGCTTCAGACCAAAACCAAAACAATGCAAAACAGGATTTTTGGGACAAGTTGTATTAAAACTGAGTGAGACTTTTATTATGATGTTGCCGTGGGATACGGGATGTGAAGCATCCTTAAATGGTCCTGGGTGTGGGGTATGTTAAGGTCCTTACCTGCTTCTCCAGAGCCACGTAGCTCTCCTGGTCCACCTGGTACTGGCTGTAGCTTTCACAGGATCCTTTGCAGGAACGGAGCTTAATATCGATATCAATCTGACAGAGGAGACAAAGAGTTGGAAATAAAATGCTTCCTGTTTAGTAAACGAGCAGTAATTAAGTAAACAATATCCAGGTACGATGGCGGATGCTTGTCCTATTAGTTATGACGTTACGTCACTGCTGTTTGGGATCTAACCTACAGTACTCCACGTAGATTATAAACGCTTCAATATTAAAACAAATCGGTTGAGAAACGTAAACGTTATAGTACTATCTATCCAGAAACACAGCAGCTCCATGTTCACTTGTATGTTTACAGGCCAGTCCTGACCTACCCAATAAGGCCGCACCTACTTTTATATACCTATGGTTAGCTGTACTCCTCAGTATAGATCAATGTATTTCTGTATTTCTGTCCCCGTTGGGTGTTCGTACCTCCAGCCTCTGCATCTCGACGACCTGGTCCTTGACTCGCTCCTTCATGGCGGCCAGAGCACTCAGCTGTCGGTCGATCTTAATCTTCATGTCTGTGATTCTCTGACGCAGACTCTGGGCCAGGTCGTAGTAGGTGTTATCATGACCTGGTGGAGGAAAGGAGGATGAATAGATGGACAGAATGATACACAGACTTTGATGAGAACTTGATAATAAATGAACATATATTTTAGCCTGGCACAGATCGATCCAAACTCCATTCAGAAAACAAGCATTTTAAAAGTTGTTTGCTTGTCGTCATGGTAACAGACCTGACATAGCATGAGTTCAGACTTTTTACAAATCTGCATTATTATGTAGTTATTTTGGCATCATTTTGATCTGTTTATTGATATTAAATCACACTACAGTCTGTTTATTTTTGGGTTCATACCGCAGTAGCGACGTGTGTCTTGCTAGATACAGTCCCAGTGTGATGACACCGTATGTGAATACAGCTCGCCGCCGGGTGACGTTATGAACCCAGATACGACGGCGTTTGGTTTTCTGACATATCTGGGACTTCACCAACATGTAGAAAGCAGCAGCAGTGGTTATTTCTTCCATGGTTGATGGAGGAAAGACGGGGATAAAGTTGAAGTATCTAAACACTAACCAGCGTCGGTGGTGAGTTTGTCCTTCAGGTAGTCGTAGGTCTGTTTGGACACCTGGTCGGCGGAGCGGTGCTTGGCCTTGTTCTGGTCCAGGAGGCTGCGGATCTTCTCGATCTGCTTCAGCGCGCCGTGGTCGTATTTATCTATCAGACCCTGGATCCTGCAGCCCGACGGGCATTTAGAGCCCTGAAGGAGGGCGGGAGAGGGGTTCATTAGATGTCAGGAAGAACACTAAATAACGCTACGAAGTTAGGAAAAACTTTTGCATGCAGTATAAATGTGTTATTGTCTCCTATTCTAAAATGGTGTGTTTGAATATTTCTGCATACTGGGAGTCCCTAAACAGACATTTCATTGACCTCCCTGTATAAAATGACCTGTGGTGACCTCGAGGATAATCACAGCCTTATGAAACTTTACAACAACAAACTAGAGACCTACAGCATTCAGAGGATGGATGGATCAGACTAGAGACCTAGAGCATTCAGAGGATGGATGGATCAGACTAGAGACCTAGAGCATTCAGAGGATGGATGGATCAAACTAGAGACCTAGAGCATTCAGAGGATGGATGGATCAAACTAGAGACCTAGAGCATTCAGAGGATGGATGGATCAAACTAGAGGCCTAGAGCATTCAGAGGATGGATGGATCAGACTAGAGACCTAGAGCATTCAGAGGATGGATGGATCAAACTAGAGACCTAGAGCATTCAGAGGATGATGTAGGTCCAAATAATGTCTGAAAAAAGGTGAAAGTAAAGGGGGTTTCTCAGCAGCTTACATAACAGAAGCGCTCGCCATCCAATCACCGAAAAATGTTGCAGAAATCTCCAAAATATCAAAAGGTTTTGATCCCAAATCACAGCATGGCTTTTTCTCTGGTGTTCCTCAAGGTCTTGGTGTCTTAATGTGGTATTTTGGAGGGACTATTGATAATTGTTATCATTCTATAGTGGTAAAAAAAACTGGTTAAATTTAGCACCAAATCTGTGTAACAAATGGTATCAACCCCAAAAACTGCTGCAACAACTTCTGAGACATAATAGAGCATGGGGATGACCATCATAGACTTCTATCATCATGTTCTAAACCCTTATACACTTTTACAATTGATTTTAATTCATTAATAGATTGTTATTTCTGGTTCAGGTTCCGAGCTTTCAGATGATGTACACCACTTCTATGTGACATCTAGTGTTCACCTGCTATCTCCCCATAAAGACCCCCTGGATCCTCCTAAAAAAAGACGGGTCAGTGAAAAAGAGGGGAGGAGTGGAAAAGGTTAACTCACTCACAACATCTCACACTGGATTAAAACATCTGCATCTAAAGGTACATCTTAAAAGAAAAAAATCGAATCATTTCCAGCTGCTGATAAGAAAGAAATCATGAGGATGAAATTTGAGCTCCAGAAAAGCAACTGATTGGATGAAGTGATAAATCAGGAACAAGCTGTACCCATTGGTCGTCTGTGCAGAAAGGCCACTCCTTCACTGTGTCACACTTTTCAGATCTGGTGCCTTGCTGCACCGGACGGGCTCCTCTGGGATCCTGGAGACAGACCCACAATGAAAAATAAGTACAAGTGCAGATCATATGAATAGCTGGAGATTTTACATGCTAGAAAATGCATTAATATATATGTATATAAATATCATTTAAACACCATTATATTTAATATGTACATAAATAATATTTATATATTTAGCTTTTTGTAGGGTTTATGTTTACATCTGTTGAAATTGAATAATACGAGTCAGCTGCAGCTGCTAGACTGTAACTATAGAATAATACAATAACAAAAAAAAATTATATTATGATTATAATAAAGTAAGACGAAGGTTGAATTATGTATGTATTAAATTAAATTAGCTCTTGTGCCACAGAGAAAAGGAAAATGACTTAATCAAATGAACTTTGTTTTGAAAACTACATTATTTATTAACATATTATTATTATTATCATTATTATTATTATTATTATTATTGCAGAACTATAATAAATAAATAAATTTGATAACTTACTAATACTAATTTAACTACTAAATAAATATATAAATAACACAAATATACAAATAATAACCAATAAATACAATAAAATAATTTAATTAAATTTAAAATAAATCAATAAAGGAGAAAATTAAATTGAAGAGTAATAAATACGACAATTAATACAAAGGTAAATAAATAAAAAAGCAAATTAAAATAGAAATTTCAATTTCTGTCACATTTGATCAATTAATTAATTAATTAATTAATTAATTAATTAAGCACATTTAATGGCATATTAATTTATTTAACGGGTCATTTATTTATTTATTATTTTGGCAAGCTCCGTTCTCCATAAAAACAACTAAACGAGGCAAAAAACAATTAAAGTAAAATTCTAAAACATAAAAAAGAATTACAATAACAGCTTTAAAAATTATTTTTAAAAGAATACTGATTTCTGTCGGTTTGAAAAAATGTTTTATTGTATTAAAACTGTCACCACGATGTGATGCGACTCACCAGAGTTGAAGCCACAGTAATCAAACAGAGACAGACGAGTAAGTTGAGTCGCTCCATCTTTGTTGCCGTCGTCCTCCGCTCTGTGTGAAGACTGAATGCTTCTCTAGCGCTGCCGCCGGGTCGTTTGAAGCCTCGTGGTTCAGTCCGATGAACCTGTGACTCATCAGGAAACGTCTGTCAGTTCAGATCAGATCAGAGTTCAGCGACCTCCGATGTCAACACCGATCGATGTTTGTTGTACTATGTGGGTCTTTGCTCGGTTACTACAGGACTTGTGATCAGTGTTCAGAGACGTGTGCAGGCAGGCAGGCAGGTGATCCCGGCTGTTGGGGCTGCAGCTAGTTACACGGTGGACGGGCACACACCGATTACATCACGTACCCACCGCCGCCACCGTCGTTTTGCTTTTATTTTTACAGAAATAAACCCCTTACGCTCATTTTGGCTTATCAGCACCGTCTTATCAATAGATAGTCGGACGACAGACGCCACAAACAGAAAGTGAACGCATCTCAGAGCAGCAGGAGTCAGATTTCTGTCACACGGATGGTGACAAGAGGTTAACGTCGCGCTGTTGTAAAGTGGTATCGGAGCCGTTTTGAGAGTACGAGTACATGAGCACAGTATCGGACCCGATACCGGTATTGGTGCATCCCTAGTGTAACCGGTGGGAAATGTCCTCACCGTCACATCCCTAGATGCAGCTGCTGCAGTAGAGGATCAATCACACGTTGTGTTAACAATCAAAGAACGCTCGTGGTGAGACAGTCATTTTTCTAGATCTGGGCACAAAAAGGATCGATTGCAGGTGTCGTTTGACTGGAGAAGTTTCGTTACTGGGTTGTTTCGGTCGAGTATGAAGAAGAGCTGGTGCTCGAAACGTCACTAAGATGTGCCAATGAACTGCACTTAAAAAGGAGCTACAGTGTGCGGACCTTCTTCTACTACGGTTTTGGATGTGCGCAACCACCTTACATTGTTTTGAGTACCGACACCCAGCCCTCAGCCCCAAGGACACTCTGCCATGTGAGTTCAGCTCCAAAGTGTCTAATGTTTCTTGTTGTGTGTTAACCGATGACTTGTGAGGTGCTGTTGGAGCCTGAAGCCTCTCCGACAGTGTTCACACTCAAACGGCTTCTCGCCTGTGTGAATGCGTATGTGTTTGGTGAGGTTGCTCTTGTGGTTGAATCGCTTCCCGCACTCTTTACAGCCGTAGGGTTTTTCCCCCGAATGGATCATCTGGTGCGTTTTCAAGCTCACAGCCTGGGTAAAGCGCTTGTCGCACTGGAAGCAGCGGTGCGGTTTCTCCGCCACCGCCGCCTCGCTGCACTCGTGACCGGCCAGCTCCGTGAGCCCGCACAGGGAGCAGCGTGGCGGTTTCTCCTCGTGAGCGGACCGGTGTGTTTTCAGGGCCGACTGATTGGCGTATCCTTTCCCGCACTTGTCGCAAGTGTACGGCGTCTCCCCCGTGTGGCTGCGCTCGTGGACGATCAGGTGCTGCAGGAGTCGGCAGCCTTTGCCGCAGAATGAGCAGCGGTAGGGTTTCTCCCCGGTGTGTATCATCTGGTGCTTCTTCAGATTGCTCCGGACGCTGAAGGCCTTGGGGCACAGGGAGCACTTGAAGGGTTTCTCTCCCGAGTGGGTGAACTGGTGGGCCGCCAGCGAGGCCGGGATCCTGAACCGCTTTGGACACAACTTGCACTGGTACGGCTTCTCGCCCGTGTGAACCCGTTGGTGCTGCTTCAGTTTTGTCAGCTGCTTGAAGCTTTTCAAGCAGTGGCTGCAGCCGTGCGGCCGCTCCTCGGAGTGGCTGAGCATGTGTGTTTTGAGGTCTCCCTTCCTGGCGCAGTTCTTGCCACATTGCTCGCATGTGAACGGTTTCTCCCCCGTGTGGGTCAGCCGGTGCTGCTTCAGAGAGCCCTCCCTCCCAAACTGCTTCCCGCACACCTCGCAGCGGTAACATTTCTCTCCCTTGTGTGTGAGGAGGTGCTGCCGGAGGGTGCGCAACATGTAGAAGGTCTTACTGCACTGCTTGCAGGCATGACATCTCTGTCGCGGAGCCGCTTCTGAAACTTCTTTACCGTCGTGATTTTCGCTGCGCGCATGCAGCTTTAAGTGGCGTTTGGTCCGGAAAGTCAGGCTGCATTCGTTGCACGAATACGTCTCCTGCTGCGCTGCCTGTTCTGACGACGCCGGCAGGCTGGGCGTGCCTCTGGTCGCGTTGCAGCTGTGCCCCTGGTGTCTGGTGAGGTTGCTCCGCTTTGCGAAGGATTTCCCGCAATCCTCACAGCGGTGACGTCGGGGTTTGGATGCACCTTCCTGCTGGTTCTTCTCCGCTTTGTTTTCATTGGGCGAGTCAAAAGAAAGAAAGAAAGAAAGAAAGGAAGAAAGGAAGAAATACACAGTCACTGTTTCTGTTCAGGAAATGACAGGAATTGACAGGAATTTCCTAACAGGGATAAATAAAGCTGTATTGTATTTTAGATAAACTCATCTTCCAATATATAATTCTGTATAATTAACAGTATTCAAAATAGAGCTTGATTAATCGATTGAAAAGAAATTAAGTTGCATTTTCTTTTGAAGTAAAAGTCCCTAATAAAACCAGCATACATTTTAAACTTTACAGAAAGGTTTACCTCCACCTCCCCGCTCAGAAGCTTCTTCATCCTCACCGCCTGCATCACAGAGCGTAGCTGTTTTATGGGATAGTTCATAGTTCTGTATGAGCCACGTCTCGCCGTCTGAGCCGCCGCCGTCGTCCTCCCAGTCGGGGTCTTTGTCATCACAATCAAACTCCTCGTCTTCTTCTTTATATAAATTGATCTCTGCTCCGTCGTCAGCGTCACACCAGTCCGGGTCCCGGTTCATCTGCTGAGGATTCTCAAAGCGGTCGCCTGCCTTCGACTGGTCGTCGTCGTCCTCCTCCTCCTCCTTTACCTCGACCCGGACCCCGGCGTGACTCCGTTCTGCTGCCGCGTGGACCGCCTGCCCGCTCAGTCCTGGAGATTTCACGCAGTCCACCAAGCAGACAGACGGCGCCATCAGAGCGAGGGCCGAGAGGTCGTCTGAGGACACACACATTCATTCGCTGAGGCGGTTTCAAAGAGCAGGAAGTTATATGAAATGGATGCACCATGTGGCCAAATGTCTGCCACTCAGGATTCAGGAGAGTCTGGCTCGTCTTTCCCCGATACCAAGCGTGAGTTTGACCGCTGGGATCATTTGCATCACATGCAGAGGAGGGGCTTTCCTCCATGGATACCAACAACATTTCATCTACCAAAATAAACATTATTTCTGCTTTGTACATGTTGTGGAAGTCTCAGATACGTCATAAAACCAAACGCCGTTGTGTCTGGGTTCATAACATCAACCGCCGACGGCGCTCTGAATTTCACCAAGCTGTATTCACCGTATCTAGCACGTCGCTGAACCCAAAATAAACAGTTTGTGCTTTGATTTAATTGCAATAAACGGATCAAAATGAAGCCAAAATAACTAAATAATGATGTTTATTTGTGAAAAAGTCTGAATTCATGCTTTGTCAGATCTTTCCACAACACAACAAGCAGACAACTTTTAAAATGCTTGTTTTCTGAATGGAGTTTGGATGGATCAGTGCCAGGCTATGCAGCCGCTTCATCAACACTCGACATAAAGTCATCTAGAGACGTTGTTGTTTCTACTGAGACAGTCTGAGTTGTTTGGTCTATAAAATGGTGTTAAATGTCACTCAGTGTTTCCCAAAGCCCAAGATGATGTTCTCAGATGACTTATTTTGTCCACAACTAAAATATATTCAGTTTACTGTCATAGAGGAGTAAAGAAACCACAAAATATTCACATTTAAGGAGCTGGAATCAGAGAATTTTGATTTATTTTTTTTCTTAAAAAATATACTCAAACTGATTAATCGATTATCAGAAGAGTTGACATTGATCAGCAGGCTCCTTTCTAAGCATCAACATTCATGAGGTGCTTTGCATAGACCACTTATAGGGCTGTGTGTTGGCAAGAATCTGGCGATACGATACGTTTCACAGCTATTCAATGTATTGTGACACTTTAAGCAAGGCGGTGTATTGCGATTTTTTATTTCATTTTAGGAAAACTGTCATAGTATAAAAGACATACCAGAAATACACCACGCATGCAAAAAACTGCATGTGATTATAATAAAGTGGGCATATCTGTAAAGGGGAGACTCGTGGGTACCCATAGAACCCATTTACATTCACATATCTGGAGGTCAGAGGTCAAGGGACCCCTTTGAAAATGGACATTTAGCGTAAATTTGGAGCGTTATTTAACCTCCTTCATGACAAGCTAGTATGACATGGTTGGTTCCGATGGATTTATTAGGTTTTGTAGTTTCATATGATACCAGAATCTTCACTCCAGCTTTAAAAGGAGGTTAAACGGAGGAAAACGTGAAGGAGGTTGTGTTTGACGCTCAAACCTTTTTGGGGGGAGGACCCCTGTAGGGGTGTAACATAACATAGGGGGCTCATCCGTGACTAACATCACATGCAGTTTGGGGCAAATCATAGTCAAGTCAGCACACTGACACACTAACGGCTGTTGTTGCCTGTTGGGCTGCAGTTTGACATGTTATGATTGGAGCATATTGTCGTATGCTAAATGCAGTACCTGTGAGGGTTTCTGGACAATATCTGTCATTGTTTTGTGTTGTTAATTGATTTACAATATTAAATATATACAAACATTTGCATAAAGCAGCATATTTGTCTACTCCCATGTTGATAAGAGTATTAAATACTTGACAAATCTTCCTTTAAGGTACATTTTGAACAGATAAACAGAGTGTGTTAATTTGCGATTAATCACGATTAACTATGGACAATCATGCGATTAAATATTTTAATTGATTAACAGCCCTATAAAATATATCTGCAGATAACAAAAACACTTAAATACCACCACATAACTAACATGATGAAATAAAGAAACTGCCCTCACACCCCCCCTTGTGATGGTGAACTAGATGTAACTAAAAGATAAAGATGTTAGAGAGCACAGATCATATAACGGGAGGTTAAAAACCCGTCAGCTGCTCACCTTCCGGCCTCGCGGCTGGTCTCAGGACTACAGGAGTCTTCAAACAGTCCACCAGGCAGACAGACAGCTGCTTGAAGCCCAGCAGAGACGGACCGCTGGGGGACGCCATGGCGGTCTCAGTCGACCTGAAGGACCACATGAGTAAGACTGCGGTGAGATTTGATTTCATCGTTTGACTTCAGCACATGGCTGCAGCTAACGATTATTTTCATTGTAGATTAATCTGTTGACTATTTTCTTGATTATTCGTTTAGTTCTTTGGTTTATAAAATATCAGAAAATGGTGAAAAAGGTAGCGCTGCAACGATTCATCAATTAGTTATCAACTATTAAATTAATCAAAGTCCAAGATGACAACCTCAAATGTCTCAAAGATATTCAGTTTACTGTCACAGAGGAGGAAAGAAACCAGAAAATATTCACATTTAAGAATCTGCAAGCAGAGAATTTAGACTTAAAATGACTCAAAGTGATTCATTGATTATCAAAATAGTTGGTGATTAATTTAATAGTTGAACTGATCGATTAATTGTTGCAGAGCTACCTTTTTCATATACACATACATATATATATATATACACATACACACATATAATATATATATATATACATACACAGCGTATATATATAGACAAACATATACATATAAGTATACATATACACATACATACTGTACAGTTTTACATACATTGTATACGTATATATGTATCATACATATATACATACATACATACTGTATATGTATGATACATATATACATATATACTGTATATACACATACATACACAGTATATATACATGTACATACAGACAGTATAGACACATACATGTAAATATACACATACATATATACACATATATAGATACAGATATACTGTATATAGATATAAAAACACATACACACATACATATACAGTACATACACGTATGTATATATATATACACATACAGTAGATGTACATACACATGCATATATACAGTATACATACATATATATATAAATACATATACGTACATACACATATATACATATAAATATAAATATATACACATACATATTACACATATATAGATACAGATATACTGTATATAGATATAAACACATACATAAGTATAAAGAGGCTCAAAAGGGGAATAACGTTACTGAAGTAAAGTCTACTTGTACTTCAGTCCAGTAACGTTTGTTGAGTAACGTTACCTGAACCTGGTTACCTGGTTACCTGGTTACCTGTTGTCTACCTGTGAGGCTAACTTTAGCTTAGCACCATATATATTAGTATAACTTCAGCTCTATCTCGCTTCTGTTCACTTTCACCTGATAAACTCAACCCGGTTTGAGTTGTTAACGAGCTGCTGGGTGAGAGAACAGACACACAGAGAGAGAAACATCCTGAGAACTCACCTGATGAAGAGAAGAGGAGAGAAGAGGAGAGAAGAGAAGCTGCTGATGAAATATCAAACTAAAGAGAGTCTGTCCAGCGCGCTTCATCTTCTTCCGGGTCTTTGGTGTTTATCGGCAAACCATCCTAGAGGAGCATTACTGCTGTCTGCTGGACTGGAGGGTGGAGCAGGAGATGGTGCATAAACAAAATAAATAAATAAAATAAAATAAAATAAAATAAAATAAAATAAAATAAAATAAAATAAAATAAAATAAAATAAAATAAAATAAAATAAAATAAAATAAAATAAAATAAAATAAAATAAAATAAAATAAAATAAAATAAAATAAAATAAAATAAAATAAAATAAAATAAAATAAAATAAAATAAAATAAAATAAAATAAAATAAAATAAATAAAATAAAATAAAATAAAATAAAATAAAATAAATAAAATAAAATAAAATAAAATAAAATAAAATAAAATAAAATAAAATAAAATAAAATAAAATTAAATAGAATAAAATAAAATAAATAAAATAAATAAAATAAATAAAATAAATAAAATTAAATAAAATAAATAAAATAAATAAAATAAATAAAATAAAATAATGAAAAATAATAATAATAATGATGAAAACTCTAGATTCGTTTAACTAAATCAGTTTCTCTTAAAAACTGAATAAGTTCACAGTACATGTTATCTGCTGTATTCCCCAATAGACCTGACAATGAAAAGTCCTGATGTTTTGTCTTCCTAAGTGACTGTAAAAGGTAAAAGGTGATCAAATTAAACAAACTGCACAAGCAAGATAAACCACTAGATGGAGCCACGTGATCAGTTTGTGTCTCTTTACAGTTCAAATTAATGGATTGTATTCAGTGGAGGAAGAAGTACTCAGAAAATACTACAGTGTGGAAAATATTCTGTTACAAGTAAAAGTACGAAAGTATTCACATCAAAATATACCCCCCAAAACAAAGTCTTTATTATGCAGAATAATCTATATTATATCATTGTGTTATAGTTATTTATGCATTAATGTGTTCATCACTTTAATGTTGCAACTGGGCTCAATTTTAATTATTTATATTTATATTTATTCTATTTTTATATACATTACTTGTATATGTTATATTGACTGCTGGCCATACTGGACAACGCCAGCCATTCTCTGCACGCCGTCATCACCAAACAGAGGAGCTGGTTCAACCCATAACAATACATCAAAACTCATTAGTTCATTTATATTTTGTAGGGCTGCAGCTCAATTTATAATAATCTAAACAAATAATGTCCATCACAACTTCCCAGAGCCAAACGTGACGTCTTCAGATGTTCAAACACCAAACAATATTTAGTTTACAACAAGTGTTTCACTATTTCTGCTTGAAAAATGGGTAAACAGTTTATTATTGTACACATTATAACATTTTATATACTATATATATATATAGCATGTGATTATCATAAAGTGGGCATGTCTGTAAAGGGGAGACTCACATATCTGGAGGTCAGAGGTCAAGGGACCCCTTTGAAAATGGTCATGCCAGTTTTTCCTCGCCAAAATTTAGCATCACGATGGAGCGTTATTTAACCTCCGTCACGACAAGCTACTATGACATGGTTGGTACGGATGAATTCATCAGGTTTTCTAGTTTTATATGATACCAGTATCTTCACTCTAGCTTTAAAACTGAGCCCGCTACAACCTAAAGTTGTGTTAACACGTTAATGAATTTAGTGTCATTAAAACAAATTTGCGTTATGACAGCCCTAGTGTCCACACATGATTTAAAGCTAATGCAGTGCATAAATACTCCAGACGCGCTGCAGCGTGACGCTTCCTATTAGTGGCGCTATAGGGGCGCCCGTCATATTCCATGACGGCAGTGTGTTTTCTGCTTTAGTTGCAGACCGGGTCGTGTTTGTGTCCACCATATTAATGTAAGTCCACTCTTTTAGCTCTGTTTTGGTCTCCACCACCACCTCCTGAGGGAAATATCTGTCTCTTTAGCTGCATTTATTTATGTTATTGTATATCTCTTCTCTTCAAAACTGAGCCCGCTACGACCTCCGAAAGATTGATTGCGTTAATGCGTTAAAGAAAAGAGTGGCGTTAAAACTAATTTGCGTAAACGCGTTATTATATTTATATAGTAAACAGGAAAAATGAGAGTGAGGAAAGTCTGTTTGGATTTGTAAATGTGCAGGAATTAGTTGTGGTGGAGTGTTTAAATAAAGCATGTGTCCGTCGCCGTGGCGCTGCAGCGTTAACAGACCCGCTGGGACTCAGATACTTCTGTAATGAGATAAAAAAAAAGAAGCCTGAAATAGATCCTGTGTGTCGGAAAAGAAAAGACACTCTGCGGATCCTCGGGCTGATCGCAGATAAAGACTTGAACAATCGATACTAGCCCCCACCTCACACACACACACACACACACACACACAGAAATCCACAGGCTGGATGCTTTGATAACTCACTCTTTTGAAGACAGACATATTTGAAGTCCCTTCGAAGTAGAACTCTTACTGATGTTGTTGGTTTGCGAGCCTCAATTAATAACTTAATCATTCTGAATTCAAAGACTCTTCTTTTCTCATATATAATGGATGGATGTATAATGTAGAACAGCTGGAACAGACTGAGCAGGATGTCTTTAACCCTAACCCAGCTGCTGCAGGTCTGGAAGATGATCTCCTGGCTTCTGGCATAAAACAATATAATACCTCACATTTAATGTAGATTTAAAATCTATACAAATACAATAAATTATCATTAAAAACAGAATATCAATGTAATCAAAAATTAATAAATTCAATTAATAAAGAAATTAGGGTCAATTACTTGTAATAATAAGCCTTTAAATTACAACAAATATCTGTAAATCTACAAACATTTTATTGTTTTATGGGGGAAAAAAATAAATAAAAAATACAGAATATTTCCTGTAATTTTTTTACAGTGTATGTGAGATACTTGTGTGATTTTACTTTTATATATTTACATTTTTAATGAGCATTGTTGAAGGGTACCTGAGACCCGAGATTTTCATTGCCGTTTCGTTTGTCGTTAGTTGTTGTTGTTGTTGTAAAGGATAAAATGTCAGAAAATAATGAAAAGAATCCAAAAGAACGTCTTGTTTTGTTTGACCAACAGTCTGAAACCTAATAATAATAAAATATTCAGTTTACGACGATAAAAAAACAGAGAAAAGCAGCAAATACTTCTCGTTTCTCCTCCGTCGTCAGACAACAAACACCTTCTTTAGGAGCATCTGTGACAACAGTAAAATGTTCTGTAACCTCTGATGATGATGATGATGATGATGATGATGATGATGATGATGATGATGATGATGATGATGATGATGATGATGCGTTGTGGATTGGTTACTTCCTGTGTGGAGAACATTCCCCAGTGGTGTGAACACCAAACACTTTGGCGAATCTACTGCGTCTCAATTAGAGAGGAGGATGTTTTAGTCTCAGCTCCAGTTTTGTGAGTTCATTTTTTTACAGAAAACATGTTGATTTCAGACACGAGGAAGCTCCTGCTGGCCTCCTGGTTACACTTTAAACAAACTGGTCCACAGATTCAGACTCAGCCAGTTGGCTGCGGCACAGACGGCGATGAGCATCTGTGTATTCCCCGTGTTCTGGTGGCTACGTGGAGCTGACGGGTAAAATCAAACACATCAAACTTTGACTCAAATCTCACTAACTTACTAAAGTAGATCAATGCTGACTCATCCATGTTTCATTATTGCAAAGAAGAAGTTTGTCATTATCATTCTATTATCATTCTATTTCAAATAAATAAATACATAAATAAATAAAAGGGGAAATTAATACAAATATGAATAAATAAGTAAGACAATTAAAACAGAAATATCCATTTATGTCACATTTTTGTTAAAATAATTTTTGCTCCAATTAATGACGCATTACTAAATATTACTTTAGTAAAAGTCTTAAAGTGTCTGATATTTACTGTACTTGAGTATCAAAAAGTAATTTTCAGATATTAAATGTACTTATGTATTGAAAGTAAAAGTACAAGTAAATGCTGTCAGAAGACCAGAAGGTGGCGCCCTAGGCGACCGCCTAAATGGCCTATACCTTAAGCCGAGTGGTGAGCGTGGTGTCGGCTTCCGGTGGAGCAGCAAGCTGAAGCTCCGACTGCAGGGCGAAGGCGGCAGCGAAGTCGGATCTGGGTCTGTCCACGGCGGGCTGGTCGCTGCCGGAGTCTGAGCTGAAGGAGTCTGAGCTGAAGGAGTTTCTGTTCTGCCGAAGGAAAAGAGAAATTAAGAATTGAAACTTTATTTTATTGTGACACTGTGCCCCACATGTTTACTATTTTATCTTACTATTTTATTACTTATTTGTGGTTACAAAGTCAAAGAAATTACACTCTTTCTCCAAAATGTAGGTGTTTAAATTCAGCTCAGCTCAACATTTTCACCTCAGCTTCACATATTCTCCACTCTGAACATTTAGCAAACACACACAGCTTTCTCCGCCCCTGGTGCCCTGCAAGATTACAGAGGTTTACATCCTCTCCTCCATCATCAAAACCCTTTTACAAGTTAATACCTCAGGTACACACACTCGCAGGTCAGCATCTGCACACAAGTTGCCTGACGGTGGTTTGTGTGTGTTCTGGTGAAACCCAGGAGAGTTCAGCCGAGGAGAGGAGACATGTTTGCGGGGAAATGAAAAAGTCCCAGCAAGAAAATCAGTCTTCAGATCATGAGAAAAAAACACTGGAGAGCTCAAAAGGTTCTTCTCCTCCATCTTCCCTTCTTTCATGGTTCGCTCACTCTAGAGAGAGAGAGAGAGCAGGGACACCACAATACTTCAATGCAAAAACTATATGAACAGAATTTTGGTAAGCTTGTGTCGTATGGTGTCCATTTCCACATCTGTAGACACAACTTTAAGGCCCAGACACACTGACCCGACATCAAAGAACTAGCGGCGACGGAGGACTGTTGCGTCGTCTCAAGTCATCTTTGTCTCGGCCAACAAGTTGCATTTGAACAAATCGCAAAGACCACAGCCGACGGCCAGTTAGCACGTACGCTCTGCGCCTACGTGAGAGGAAATAACTCTCCACACCAGCAAGCGGCGGTAGTCCGTATTCATCATTCAAAAAGTCCCCGCCCCCGACTGCTGCGCAGAGCGCTATCGCTCGTCTATTCAAGGTTTATCAATAATGAACGTGTCCAAATTGCACCACCAACTTCAACACTGCACTTCCTTGGGTCCCCATCAATACACCTGCCCATTTCCACCATAACTTGATGCAGAAAAGGCAGAAATTGGTGCATGAAAATTCACCCGAATGCAGGAAATTAAGTGTTTGACGTTCAAACATTTTTGGGAGGGAGGACCCCTGCAGGAGTGTAACATAAAGTAGGGGGCTCATCCATGACTAACATCACATGCAGTTTGGGGGCAAGTCATAGTCAAGTCAGCACACTGACAGCTGTTGTTGCCTGTTGGGCTGCAGTTTGCCATGTTATGATTGGAGCATTGTTTTTATGCTAAATGCAGTACCTGTGAGGGTTTCTGGACAATATCTGTCATTGTTTTGTGTTGTTAATTGATTTACAATAATAAATATATACATACATTTGCATAAAGCAGCATATTTGTCCACTCCCATGTTGATAAGAGTATTAAATACTCAAATTCTCCCTTTAGGGTTAATTTTGAACAGATAAAAAATGTGCGATTAATCACGATTAACTATTTTATTATGCAACATTGGTGTATACATGACAACCTGCTATCTTACACAGCTAATGTTTAGTATGTTTAGCTCCTTCCTCCTCCTTCGTGCCCGTATTTCTTCTGTTCTCTCCATCTTCCTCTATCTTTCCTCTCGACTTGTTTTCCTCTTCTCCCTCTCGCAGAGCCTCGGACGGATGCTAATTGGCTTCTGATGCATTTTTAATGTTCAGCCACCCAAACCACACTATGCCTGCCACCATGTGTGTGTGTGTGTGTGTGTGTGTGTGTGTGTGTGTGTGTGTGTGTGTGACAATAAGATTGAGTTTGTGTGTGTGTGTGTGTGTGTGTGTGTGTGTGTGTGTGTGTGTGTGTGTGACAATAAGATTGAGTTTGTGTGTGTGTGTGTGTGTGTGTGTGTGTGTGTGTGTGTGTGTGTGTAAAATGTGATGGTATGTGTGAACTTGTACTGCCGATTGAAGTCAATGTGGTGTGTGAATGTGCATCTGCCTGCATGTTTTCGCGTGTAATCTCGTGACAGGAAGTCAATTTGTACTCATCTTTTCTTGCTCCAATCCACGCTCCCAGCGGACGCCTTAATGGCAGCGAGAGAGAGAGAGACTAGCAGGAAGTCAGACAGGACAGTTTCTCGTCCGGTCGCTGCTGAAAGTCTGCGGTTAACAGCTTTTCCACAAACTATTTGACGCTGGCTTCGCTTCATTATATGACCTCGCAGAGTCCAGCGAACTGGGTCACTCCCGTGTCTGTGTGTGTTTAGACTCATAGGTCCAATTTATCCCTTAAAAAAGGTAGAAACATGGAGATGATCCATTTTTTAACACTTAAAAACACAAAAATAAAGCTTTATCTCCCAGAGTGAGATGAGAAGAAGTTCTCAACATCCTAAATGCCAGATTGGGACACCGTCACCGTGATGTCACCCATTTGTTTGTGGACTACGGTTTTGAAACCATGAGTTTGGCATTTTGGCCATCACCATTTTGTGTTTTTGGCCATCGCCATCTCGGTTTTTGGTCGTCACCATCTTGGTTTTTGGTCGTCGCCATCTTGTTTTTGGCCATCACCATCTTGGTTTTTGGCTGTCGCCATCTTGGTTTTTGGCCATCGCCATCTTGTTTTTGGCCATCGCCATCTTGGTTTTTGGCCGTCGCCATCTTGTTTTTGGCCATCGCCATCTTGGTTTTTGGCTGTCGCCATCTTGGTTTTTAGCCATCGCCATCTTGGTTTTTGGCCGTCGCCATCTTGTTTTTGGCCATCGCCATCTTGGTTTTTGGCCGTCGCCATCTTGTTTTTGGCCATCGCCATCTTGGTTTTTGGCCGTCGCCATCTTGTTTTTGGCCATCGCCATCTTGGTTTTTGGCCGTCACCATCTTGGTTGTTGGCCGTCACCATCTTGGTTTTTGCAACCAGAAGTGACACGAGACGGTGGAGCTAAGTACTGAAAATGACCAAAAAGGTTATAATTAACTTTGATGAAGGGAAAACACACTGTGAAAGGGTTAAAGTACTAAAACGAAAACACGGACAACTCCCAGACAACGCTGTGGTAGCGATCTGTCAATCACAAGGTAGCCCCGCCCTAAAGCATCCCCTGCTTTTTGGTCTATTGACTCTAAATGGGACCATCATTTACTAAATGAACATCCTGCTGTATTGAAGAAGACTTGAACCTAGCGATTGAGACCATAAACTCATGTTTACAATGTTTACTGAGGTAATAAATCAAGAGAGAAGTAGGCTCATGTTCACTGTTAAAAAGAACAGCAGAGCTGAAGAAGAAAAATGGTACCTTCCAAGGAGAAAAATAAATAAATAACAGAAACATCGTTTACAACTTGGAAAGGCGACACAAAGCCAGCACGAGTGGTCAAAGTTCAAAGAATAGTCATGAATAATCTATGAGCATTTCCTTTTTTACATTAAACCCACTATTCAGCCTGAATATTCATCCTGCGAGAAAACTGCTGAGGTCGAAAGCTCAGTACAAAACCAAAACACGTCTCCTACATTGTTGTGACACTGGAGGGGGAAGTTACAGTCTGAGGAACATTTAATGATTTCAGAAAGCACCGTGGGATTTGGAAACAAACTCTGGAATCTGCTGAGCTCATCAATTATGGACGGTCTGAAGGGTAACGCTGGCTAGATGGAACATCATCTTTTGACATATCTCAATTTATTTACTCAAAAACACTACGTTTAAAATGCAAAAGCTTTGCTCAAACAAGTCAATCAAATATTAAAGTTACTGAGCATCTTCCTTACATTTATCAAGAACATCTTTACACAGACAAACTGAGAAACTTCCACTTATTGCTATTTATTAAATCAATATCATTTTTAGCCAATTTCCACTCAAGGAGCTTTGTTGCAGAAGGTGATACCAAACACAAGTGCCAGGTACTTTCAGGGGGTTTCCGGACCGCTGTTAAACGTAATCGGTCGAGCAGACGTGGAGAAACGTTACAGCAAACAGTGATCAATATTTCATTGCTGCTTCTGTAAAGTGGTGGACCGATCCAACAATGCCCTAAGTAAAGTGATGCTGTGCAAGAAGAGAAAATTACTGATGTAAAAAATATGGGGAAAATGTCATTTTGTACGGATAGATAGCGTAACAGTTGGCAACAACGTGCCCGAGGACACAAGATTACAACATGCATTTTTCATTTCAAGGGGGCCTCTAAGTTTCTCAGCATCATGGCTCAGTTGTTTTGATGTTGTGTGTGTTTATTAAGTAGAACAGCATCCCGAAGGAGAGCAGAGGTCCTGAGCACTGCGGGAACAACACAGCCTGTCACTTTACATTAGCCCAGCGTTCAAGGGGGTTGAATCGGGCCGCGGCCTCAGCTTAATATTCTGCCTTGTCGATCCTCAGGACTGTGGCTTGTGGAAACATGCTACTGTTTGACTCTATGGACAAAAATATAAATGCATCTAGTATTTAAAGCTGCATTGTTTGATTTTTTGGAGTCAGAAAAATCCCAAATAAAGCTGGCAGACACCAGGGATGTCCCGATACCACGTCACAAGTTTAGTAGTCGATAAGAAAACCAGTGAAATTCAATGATTCTCGATACCATTCTCTCTCTATTATCTATTTTATATTGCTGTGAAAACATCTCCTTCAAACAACTGGATTTATTCAAGTTTCTCACCATTTGACGAGAACACATCATGATAACCTTAGAATTTACCTTCGCCCAGTACTCATTTTTACTGAATAGAGCCTGATTGCATCATAACGCAAATTGTGGAACCGAGAGCTAGTTATCGTTAACCGTTAGCAGCCGGTAAGCAACACAATCCTGCACGGAGCTAACAGCTAACAATCACCTGGATGTTTTCTATCTTCCCCCGGGGACGATGTTACGGTGCCTTCAAATGGAGTCAAAGTTTATGAGATGGGAAGTCGTGTACACGATATGCGTGGCGTTCAAGTTGTGAAGAACACCGCTGTTAAGCGACGGCAATATTAACTTCACTGTCTGCGTCTAGAAGCCACAGGGGCTAACAATTTAGCAAGCTAGCGAGTGGGTAACATAATGCAGGAAATGCGAAGACATCAAGATGTCAACACTTTCCTCAGACATATTTTAAAAATGACCAGAAAAATGAATATACGACTAAAATTGCAATATATTAACTTATTATGCACAAAAAAATAAACTTCCATGGGCTTCCGCCATTTCACACAACGTCAACAAACACGCCACAGGTCGTGAACTCGGAGCGTTCAGAAACTTTCCACTTGTGAGGTCGTGAATACGACAAGAGGGAGGCGTTCACATGGGCCCAACTCGTAAACACGGTAAACACGGTAAACACGACCCCATTTGAAGGCACCGTTGGTCTCGAGCCGTGGTGTGGCGGCACCAGCACCATTTCCTCCTTTTAGGTTTGGATCACAACTTGAAGAAAAACAATAAAAATACAGAAACCTTTAGATCAGATGATTTTCTGACAGGAAATTTGTCTCACCCACCTGAAGCAGCTCTAAGTACTCGCTAATCTGAGATGAAAACAACCCAACACACACACACACACACACACACACACACACACACACACACACACACAACATCTCAAAGTAATTTAGAGAAACAAACAGCGGTGGCTGCTGGGAAATAAAAGGCAGGATGAAAGGAGAATGTTAATGATCTCGCTGTGGGACGTCTGCACATCGCCTGCACCCCTGAAACAAACCTCAGATGGATTAAAAAAACAAATGAAAGTCTAAAGTGAGATGTAACCAGACGCGACCTTCTTCTGAAACGTCTGAAAGCAATTTTGGAGGCGGTGACGCTGGAAGTCAGTCAGAGTCGGGGTGCTTGATTGTAGCCCAGACCACCTCTGAATGGCCCCGTTCAGACCTGGTATTAACATGCGTCATCAGGGATCGAAGTACAGGTGTGAACGCACTCAAGACGCATTGAGATCCAATGAAAGTGATGGCCGGCGTGCGCCAGCTGAGGTGGGATCCCGGCCCAGCGGGGTTTGGGCGCACCACCGCCCCGTCTCGCCTGTACCGTCGTGGAGGTGGAGCGTGAGGACCCGAAAGATGGTGACGAGAGATTAACGTCACACCGCCGTGAAGGGGTATCGGTGCCGTTGTATCGGAGCTGTTTTGCGAGTACGAGTACATGAGCACAGTATCGGTATCGGTGCATCCCTATATATTGTATGGATAAATTACAGCGCCCTCGTTCTCACCCCGCCTCCGTCGACGCAGGGAAATAGGACACTGGTCCCTGAGGCTGTGAATAGCATAAAGAAAGCAAACAAAGCCAAATGAAGATGCAAATTAATAAGGAAAGATAAAAAAAGGCAAGAACAAAGAAACCCAGCAGGCTCCTTCGGATGCTGTTAAACTGTGTTTGAGTAACTGATAACCTCTTTGCATTGAGCTGGTGGAAAGCGTCTGAGCAGAGCAGTGGGGCGTCTTTACATTTTCCCTGTGGGAAAGCCCTGTGGCTTCATGGTTTAGACGACTCAGCGTGCAGCCCAGCAGGGTGCCGAGCCCGGAGCCTGGAGACACAGACGGTTGGGTTAATAACATCATCGGGGAGTGTTTCTGACGCCATGCTTTTAATAATTGATTATTTTATCACGGATAAACTTCAGTGGTGTCTATCCATGCCTGCCTCCACTAAAGTACAATAAAAGAGGAATTTTTACATTTACAAACAACGTAAACACATTACAACATTAATTAAAACAACATACAACACTACAATTAAAATAAAAGTTAAATAACAAGTATGATCACTTCAGTATTCATTAATAATATTGTGATGTGTAAGGAATAATTCAACATTTTCAAAGACGCATGTGGGCTTTCCTACCGAGAGTTAAATGAGAAGATCAATACCACTCTCTGATCTCTCTTTTTAAATATTAAACTAGAACCTGTAGGCGATTAGCTTAGCTTAGCATAAAGACTGTCAGTATAGGGAACTAAACTTTGGACGGAGCCAGGCTAGTCGTTTCCCCCTGTTTCCAGTCTTTGTGCTAAGCTAAGCTAATCCTCTCCTGGCTCTAGTTATTGTAGAAACATCACTAATGTTTCTGTTAGAGATTTACATCAGAGAAAAGTTTGTACAGACTGCACAAAATATATATATGTATTTTTTTGTTTCATTAAAACTTTCTAACAGTTGTGATGACGTAACTGTGAGCAGTCTGTTTATTTGAGCTGATAAGAATGTTTGGATTTTCTTATCTTCTTCTGCCCTACAGAAAGGCGCTCATGCCTTTATCTTTATTTTTTTTATTTAGATTCCTGCAGGTCTCGGACCAAATGCCCTCCAAAGGCCTCCAATTCACGGTGGAATGACCACAGGAGGAAAACAAAGCCAGCGTTCATCTTCTCTGAAAACTAAAGTTTACCATTTCTTGCTTTAGCGTTGCATAGATGACTTGCTGTGACCCCCCCCCCCCACAATGAATGCATGAATTGGAGCCACAGATAGGAAGTTGTTGATTGTGGTATTTTCAGGGGACAGCAAGACAAACACAGAATAACACCCGGCTTATCCTTTAATGGAGGCCACAACTGAGACGCACCTGAGAGTGCAGGTGTGAACCTCCAGTGTCAGGATTAATGAACCTCACCGTTACATTAAAAATGTTTTGAGAGGGGAGCGGGGGGGAAATGTTTGCAGCTCACAACCTGGTCTGAACTGTTAGTATCCGTGTGTGTTTGTGTGCAGCTAATGTGCCAAATGAGGCAGAACAAGAGAAAATGTGCTGTTAATTATTCATATGGTGATGGGGAGAAAAAAGGAAGTGTATGTATCGGCTGCCTCCCGCCTGAGTGCGTTTGGCACCTACTGAATCTTTTATCACATTTAGTAAATAATTGCGTTGTGTGCGTCTTCTCTGTAAATATGTTTGAGTCCACACTCGGCTCCACCTGGATCCTGAACTCACACCGCGGCTCATTTTTCACTCTGTTTGATGTTTTGTGTGAAAAGCCACATGCGTGCATTTTACATGACTACGTGAATATGTGTGGCATAAAATCTGGCATGCAACAGACTGAATCTGAATTTCTAATAAGTGCATCCGCTCGCTCAATTTGGTCGCTTATTTTCAAAGTCACAAACCGGAACTGACATGTGTTGGAGAAAAGCAGTAAAACAGATGTGACGTCTTTAGTTATTCTGCCCGCATACGGGTGTTTTCTCTTCATATCTGTCACTTCATATTGGCGTGGGATATCCTACATTACAGTAATCCAAGAAAGACAAAACAGGATTTCAACCAGCATTGCTAATGCATTCAAATTTCCTAAAAAATGTTCAGCCTTTCTAACTTAGTCCGGTTATGTGCCAAACTGTTTCTTGGCTCCCAGCGGCTGCCATGGCGACCAGAGAAATCTCCAGGAAGTAGTTGCTATGTTTTTTAAATGAATATCTTCTCTGGCAAAGTTGCAGACCACGTCATGTACTCTAGGTCAAAAGACAACTTGGCTAATTATGTTTTCAATGTGAAGCAAGTCCCATAACTACATGTAGAAATAATAAAATAAACCAGTTATATTTAACCATGACGTTGTCCCGGCATCCCCCCATAACATTCTCAAAATTCATTATATTATAATAAATATTAAATATGATAAACATGTATTGATAAATAATGAAAACTATAAATTTCGGTGGTGGTTAATGTTGTGAAACCGTTGCAGTTAACATTGTAACAAGTGGCTTTGTTGTGAAACGGTCGCAGTTAGCACTGTAACACGTGGTTAATGTCATGAAAAGGTTTCTAAAACGTCACGTTTAACATTGTTACACGAGGTTAACGTTGTGAAACCGTCATGGCTATGTTGTGAAACGGTCATGGTTAACGGTGTAACACGTGGTTAACAATGTGAAATTGTTGTAAAACGTCCCGTTTAACATTTTAACACGTGGTTAAAATTGTGGAAACGTCATAGTTAACGTTATACCACATGGTTAATGTTGTGAAACGGTCGTGGTTAACATTGTGAAACATCGCAGTTAATGTTAACATTGCAACGTGTGGTTTACGTTGTAACACGTGTTTAACGTAACACGTGGTTCACGTCGCGTAACGGTGGCGGTTAAAAACATCATGGTTTGGCCTAAAATAAGCTCTTAATACTACATCAGTTGCTCTGAGCGTCTAATAATCATGCAGATGTGTTTATATTGGAGTTACTTGAAACCCGGTGCATCTCATTCTTCGGTATCAAGACGCCGAGACCCACTGCCCAATTTAACTCTCAAAATGTTCTGGTGGAGGACCCCAAACCCCTTCTTAAAAAACCTTCACTTTTAAACCTTTAGCCTGCTGCTAACATAGACGTTTACTTGGCCTACTAATTACCAAAATCAATGCTTGCTCCTGAAAACAGTGTTACCACTTCTAGCCACACTGAGTTTGGCTGGTTCTTTGTGTTTCAACTCTTTGGAGTGAATCTTTGCATGCTGCGATCTGTGACCAAATGTTGGAGCTGCCAAAGAATTAAGTAAAAAAACAAAAATGATGGCAACTGAACAAATCACACAATGTTCCACTCTGACTGTTTACTGATGACAGCAAATTAAACTAGAGGAGTTCTTCTTCTACTTCAGAGTGAATTGGGCCTCCATTGGGCGTCTTAAGTCTTAAGTCCATGGTCTTAGTCTTATTATCACAAAGAGGTATATATTCCCCCGTTTACCCCAGACCTAAGAAGCTTTTAAGAAACTCGCGTTTCGACTGCAGGGACCAGGGTCTACATTAGGCTCTAAATTAGGTTTCATGGGGCCTTTTTATTTTCTTTTTGTTTCACAGCGGTTACATTTTAAAACACAAATAAATAACCATCAAACACTGCATCCGTAAACATATGCTGCAGAGATGACGTATTTTTGTAGGCCAACCAGGAAGTTAGAATCGCCCTGGGTTCCCGTTACAAAATGCCAATGGGATTGTTCCATTTGCTTTTGGACTATTGCAGAAAATCAGCACTATGGTAAACAAACGTTTATGATACTTACATGTTTTGTTCAGCAAGATAATCTCCACAAATGAACACTACTTTTATGAGTTTTGAAGTGTGAATGCAATCATCAGAAGTAAAAAGCTAACGCGAGTATATACACCACGAGGCTGTAAAGGAAGATGAGTCGGCGTGATGACGTTTAGTAGTCTCATTTAGCCACTTGTTAGCAACTGCCTTTTTTAAGACACATAATTTGATTAATATTTGACAATTTGAATTTGACTAATCTCCACAGGTCTTTAGACTGCGGTGGAAACGCAGACAACAGTGGTCTGAAGGAACCTTTGAGAAGTAGTTCCCGGGACTAAAAGTCTTTAAGAAACTTTAAGTTTAAGAAAAGATCGATTTGGTAAGATCTAGGCAACAAAACGACTTGGTTAGTTTTAGGCAACAAAACTACATATATCGGTTTAGGAAAAGATTGTGGCGTTACTTAAGTACTTAACTTGCATGACAAATAAATCAACGTGAACTTCTGGTTTCACACAAGACACGAACGCCGGTCTCCTGGGTTTATAGACCCACCCATCCGTACGTATTTGACTTAGTTTACGTACTTATTTTAAGCCCAATCATGATGTATTTCCGTAACCCAAGTTAGTGGTTTTGTTGCATAACCTAACTGTAGCCGTTACCGTAATTTTGTTGCTAAAATGTTTAAAAATGTGTAAAAATGACATGCAAAAAAGGCAAAGGTGCATTCTCTTGAACGTCTTTGTAATGCCGTGCAATTTATACGCCTTCCCATGAGATCGGGTTGGTTGGCTTCAACTGTGTTTGACCTGATATTTAATTAATTGGACTTTTACTTTGGGAACTCGAAATAGCTCCTTGCATTTCGCAGCTCTATAATGAAACTGATGAATTAAAACCCCATTACATCACTAATGGTTTATATTATGATGTATAAAACACAGCAGCAGTTGACTGTTAATCCTTAATAAGGTGACCTTATGTCACAGCGGGAACCTCGATTCTACGCCACAGTTAATCTCTCACACACACACACACACATACATCATCATCAGTGGCACCGTTTAATTTCTCATATAATATAAATGCTGACCTTCTGGTCTGCTGGTGGAACTAATAACCTCCCAGAGGCAGAAAGAATCTTCAGACGGAGGCCATGACGAAGACAACGGACCCGACACGTACCTTTCTCGGGCCAATTAGAAACCGCCCAGATCGGCCTCCGTGGATCACACGCTTCTTAACAAGCAGGAAACAGACATTTAATAATATTTTAAGATGAAGAGGGGGTCGCCCAGCTCATCTGGATCTCAGTGTGTCGCCTTAAAAATAACGTTTTGAGCGGCTGCAGCTCAGAGGAGCATCACTTTTCTGTTAATTGAGACCCTTAAGATTACAGCAGTGACGCAAATCACAGTCATACAGTACACCTCCTTTATTCATCTTCCCTTGCACTTTTATCTTTATCTTTTTGCTCACCTTTCTAATCAAAAAAAGAGGAATAACTTTTCCGTAAGCTATCATATGAACCGTTGTATGAGGATGTGTTGAACCGAGACAACCCAACAATATCCAGAGCCCCCATCATCTCAGGACAACGAATCAGCCCCTAGTGATCTAGAGAGAAAGGTAAGGCTTCCTCCATCAGAGTGCATCTTTTCCACAACCCGACTTGTGTCTCCAGTTGAGGTCAGCCCTTAAAGTTTGATCCTAACTAATATAGCTCGGATGTCAGAGAGCAGTACAAGGGGTTTAAGTTTGAAGAAAAAAATCAATGAAAGTTGTTACTCAAGGGAACAAAGGTCAGAATGAAAAGACAGAGAAAAGTCTGAACTTATTAATTTCAGGGGTGGAAACATCAGCGTCTGAGCCGGAACAGTGAGTCACATCCGAGGGAGGACAGTCTCTGACAGAGATAAATGTCAGACCCAAGAAGAGACGACGATGACGGAGGGAGAGGAAAGGATGATTAGTGTTTACAGATGGGTGATACAAAGATGCCAATAGAGAAACAGTAGAGAGAGAGAAAGAGAGAGAGAGAATGGGGTGGTGGAAGATGAAGAGAAATGCAACGAGAGTGAAGTGTGTCTATTTTTAACTCATTCTTTCTGTTATCTCTGTGTGTGTGCTGTTGTATTTGATAGCTGGTGGAAGGTTTTGTATCAACTAGGGATGCACCGATACCACATTTTTTCAGACCGAGTACAAGTACAACTACTTACATTTGGGTACTCGCCGATACCGAGTACCGATACGAGTACTTCTTTGTGCCTAAAGACCTTCGTCCTTCATTTACAGAAATGTCCTTACTCTCAACCCGGTCTCACGCTCCACCACAACACAAAAACAGCAGACTCGTACAAGCCGTTATCAGTCATCCTACTGATGCTGGTCAGTTTTTCAGCTTCGCACCGGGCCGAACAACGCCTCTTAGCTGTGATATAATCACAACATACCACGGCATCCATCCGTCCACCTGTTCAACCATCTATACGTCTATCTATCATCCTTCTACCATCAATCTGTCCAGTCATCTGTTCATTCATCCATCTATCCTTCTGTACACCCAACAATTTGTTTACCCAACTCATCACATACTGCCAATTTGGCAGCTCCCCTCAGAAGCAGCCTTTAACGACAGTATGTGACGAACCGGGCTTTGGACTAACTCCAATGTAAACCCACCCGCGGCGTTAATTGACAGTCGGAGCAAGTGACAAGTGACTTTTCGTTCAGGGTGGGCTGGTGTTGTGGTGGACGGGTCAAACAAACGCAAGACTTTCAACCAGGGGACCACTGTTCGTGGCCCGTGTGAAAGTAAAAGTAACGTTGACTTATTTTTGTCACATCAGTTGTCACATGACTCTTTAGTATCGTTAGTCACTAGTCAGTGAAGTTAACGTCAATCATGACCGTTTCCTAACCCTACCTAACAAATGTCACGCGAAAAGCGGCGTACAAATGACAAACACCGGATTTATAACCAGGAGACCCGTGTTCGAGAGCACGGTTGACCGTTGTTTTGTTTTGTAATTTATGTTATTGACGTATATGATGTGATTTCTGTAGTTGTTACGTTGTTTCCGTGCATGTTTTACTTAATTTACTTGCTTAACTTTAGCCCAACCATGACGTTTTCCCTTACCCTAACTGAGTGGTTTTCTTGCCTGAACCTAAGTTAGTGGTTTTCTTGCCTAAACCAAACTGGTGGACGTTTTTCGTGGCGTACGTGTGTCACATGAAAATGCTAAAATGTGTACCCATGACACACAGAATGTCCGTGTAATGTCATGGTATTTATCACCTTCCCGTGAAACGGGGTTGGTTTGATATACGTTTTTGGCTCTACCATCCTTCTTTATGACATTACTGCCATAACATTCTTTGAAGCAAGGTCTCAAACATCACTCAAGACAAAAGAAAAATCTGTTCTAACCCTGTGATGTGTTAATGTGCTGGTGAGAGGCCTCAGAGATCTGACATAGGAGAGCGATAGTAGAAGTATTCAAGGTCAGAGATCCATACACATAATGCACACAATAAGATAACAAGGCCATGGCGATGAAAAAAGAGTCAACAAACGAACAGTACAAACAACCTAATAATACTGATATATGTGAGCAGAGTCAACAAAGACACACATGAATCAAAGCAGATGATTAGCAAGTGTGAAAAGGATGAATTCATTTGTTAGCGCTGATTATCATAAAAATGCTGCTGGCGTCGTCTCTGTGGGTCTCTGGGTTCGTTTTAACTGTAAACTCCAGATTGCTCCATGTGAAAGAAATATGTCTGAACTCTTCAACTCGTTCACAGTGGGAGAAAGAAAATCTGTGAGAGACAACAGAGAAACAGCAGAGGGGGAGAAAGAGATAAAGAAATGAAAGATTTAGGGCGAAAGGAGGACAAAAAAAGGAAAAGTAGAAAGACGAGTGACGGTAGAGTTTGGGGGTGATTTTGAGGGGAACTGAGAGAGACACAGATTGATGTAAGCCGGTCCTTTTTGATGTCCTTTTGTTCATCCATCCATCAATCCATCAACTATCTGTGACAGCTAGAGCGTCATACAGTTCAAACTCCTTTATTTTATCTATCCATCCATTAATTTGTCCATTTATCTTTCTTTGTACTCATCTTTTTTCCTTCCATTAATCCATCCATCCATACCACTGTGAAGCCTCAACCGTTCAGTCTCATACAAGACCTTCAACCAGGAGACCACTATTGGTGCCCCGTGTGAGGCTAAAAGTAATGTTCACATATGTTGCCACATCAGTCGTTAGTCACGTAACTCGTTGGGATCGTCAGCCCCGTGAGTCGTGAGTCATTAGTCAGTGAAGGTAACGTCAGTCACAACCGTTTCCTAGCTCTACCAAAGTGGTTGTATTGCCTAAATCTATCTTCCTGTGAAAACAGAACTGAAAGGACACTATTGATCAACTAGCTGGCTCGCCAGCTTTTTTGCGTTCTATGAATGAGTCAAGGATCCACTGCTTCGCTATCAAGAGCAGTTTAATCCATACTGCAGCAGAGGAGCTTCACATGAGACTGGACCATGTGGAGAAAACAAAATGTGATAGAGCTTGTTCCGTTCCCTCAAAGGTCAGCACTGTGAGGACGGTTGAAAGCTCTACATGGATTTACTGCACCTCAGTGAGTGGATCCATTGATCGCTGTGCTTCCATTGGAATGAAGAGAGTTGGGTCTAAAGTGCCGCCGCAAATGCTGATGTGACCAGCCCCTTTAATCTTTATTTCCTCATTCATCATATTTCTCCTGCTCTTCTCTTCTTTTTCTTCTCACTTTTTATTGTATACAAAAAAATCCTACACACCTTTTTCGGTAACACTTCAATTTACAGGTCTGCAGATTTCATGGTAATTAGGTGTTAATTATTGGACCTGTAAAAATGAAGTGTTACCGGACATTTTTCTATTTTCCAAGGAAAGGTAAACCCATCTTTTCATCTGCTGTTATCTGGCAGTCTCTGTTGTTATGGTTTGACTCATGCAATCTGACATTTCCTCACCGGATTGGCTTGTTTGACATGAACTGAGTGACGCTGGATAACACGCCATGAATCTGAGCTGCGTTACTTCACACTTCAGGAAGACACACACACACACATCCATCACCTTCTACACTTATTCATTTGTGCATCGGTGCGTTTAATCTGCTGGCCGATAAAACATCTGAAATGCCAAAAACACCTCCAGGTAAACTGTCTTGAGTTAACCCCCCCCCCCCCCCCCCCCCCGATAGCACAGACGCTGTTTTTCCATTTGACTGAAAGTCAATACCTCAGATCTCATTTGTTTTTACATCAAAACCATTGTATCTGCCTCCTCTCGCTCCATATCTCCCCTGCTCTCACCCGATGATGAGAACACAGGCATTAAAAGAAAATCATCCGTGGAGCGCTCGCTTGACGTTGACAAGCCATTAAGTTCAGGAAATTGATTTGCAGATTAGAAAAACTGACAGCTCACTGAAACGACCTTTCAAAGTCCGGAGAGGTCATCACAACTATTTTATTTAACGCGAGATCGATTAAAAACGCACACAGAGAGTCGGCTCCGGTGGGGTTTGTTTGACATGAACTGACACTGGAGCTCATGCCCCAACGCAGCCGTCACACAAGGCACGTCACCGCTTGAACGGCCAGTTGAGTAGAGCAGCGCGTCCTCTAGTGTCCTCGCCAGACCTGGTGGACATGCACTGCTGGATTTATCAATATAGACATGACCACTGACTACTAGTGTAACAATTCAGCCACAAATTCACAGACTGACCGCACACGGTCCGGACATATACTTGCAGTGTGTTCCAATCCGCGTACTTCCGTACTTACACTTACTATTTTGAGTACATAAGTGTGTTCACACTGTGAAGTATGGCAAAATGCAGTGCACCTGAAGTACCCGGATGTTGTACTCAAAACAATCAAATCGTTGAGTGTGGAACGCTGGACACTTTTCACACTCAATTGTCGCCATCTTGGCTACGTAGCGGAAGGGGCGGGACCACGACCACTAGTCAAACATGTAAAAATGGCGGCAGATGATGCGGGAGCTTTTGCGGTGCTGAACAACGTATCTTATAGATGTAAGTTATAACGTTTCACGTCTACTCATTTGATTTCATTTTCTGTGTATTCTGGATCAACAAAGCAGACAGATATTTTGGCGGGTAGTTGACGGGTAAAACCTGAAGGAGGCAGCAGCAACATAAAGGATGCCAGCTGCCGAAAAACCCAGAAGAAGAAGAAGAAGATATTTAAGCGGGTAGCGAGCCGCGGTGAAATGTTGCGATCGTCATTCCCGGTGAGTGCGCCGCAGAGTATTCGATTTGAGACGACCCTACCCCGTTGAAATTCACGCACTACTCAAGTAAGTACAGAGTGCACAAAGTGCACTACATTGAAGTGTACTTCAGGAAGTACGTGGATTGGAACACACTGCTGGTTGTGACCAAGTCTTGTTAGTTTGTGGCTGAAGGGGATGGAGCCACAAATGCACAGAGTGACTGACTTTCAAGCGTCTACAGAAACTACTAATATGGGAAGAACTAACAAAAGAGAGGCCGTGACTCCGTTTGAATGGATTTTTAGTTTGAACAAAAGGAACTAATTCGTCCTGGCTGAGAGCTGCTCTTTGTATTGTTCAGTGTGATTTCTCCACAGATGGAGATGTTGTCTCACTTGCCCTGAGTTCAACGTTGTTTACTTGACTCAGATTTTGTCTTTTATAACCGACTTTGAAACCACGAGAGAAACAAGCACTGAAGGTCGACGTTTTTACCTCGGAAACAAAAGCTTGACACTCTTATGTTGAGCGATACCGTCCTCGCCAGAAAAATAACAACATCGACAACACATGACTTGGGGTCACGCTGATGAAGGCTGCCCTCTCTCAGAAACAAAGACAAGACGTAAGTTAAGTTTCAATTCAAATGTGGTGCAAAATTTAATCAAATTCCAGAAAATCTGCAAAAGAAAAACTTCCATCCACTACTGCAGTCTGGTCTCATACACCTTTCAGAGCTGTAACTACGAAAAGTAATGCACTGGAATTCGTATAAATCCCACAAAATCAATTTGTATTTAATCCACACAATCGTGAACCAGGAAGTATAAAGAGTGCTGTTTCTTTTGGTAGTTAGTTAGGTAGTTCAGTTTCTCTCGATGTAAAGCCGTCAGAATGTAATTATCGTCTCTTATCAGCTATGATACAATGTAGAATTTACGAACAATTATTTCATATTGCACAAATGATAAAAAAGAGACATTATAGCATCACTAATAAAAAGTAAACATTATTAATTATTATTTCATTGTTTTTTAACAGTAAAATAACCAATAAATAAGTTTGATTAACTATCATAAATGATGGTTTTCCTTCTCCGAACCGAGTGTCTGAGGATAGGGAGGCAATGGTTTGTATCCCATCTAGCACAGTCAACGCTGAAGTCTTCTAAGCTGGAGTGTTTATCATATCGGCGTCATATTGCAGCGGATTTTCGGTGTAAAACACACTACGAGGCTTTACGTGTGAACGCAGCAGGAGCGTCTCTTTGCTGTTAAAAGTCTGCAGGCTATAGTAAGTCCATCGAGGTTTCGAAACATTAAGATGCAGCCCTCAGCTTGAACTTTATTTTGGACGTCTGACATGTAAAACAGAGCCTGATTTAACAGGCTGAAACCGACTGTAAAACACTGTGGAGGAGTTTGAGTTCAGGATCATTTTAGTGGAGCTTGAAATGGTAAACAGGTGCCGTGTTTACCATCTCCCTGCTCTCCGCAGTGCTTCGTATTCAGTTTGGTGAATGCAGGCTGTTTACCTTTGAATAATATGCATTTTCTCAGCCGCTCTGATATATTTCCTTCACGCCCGCTGTTCAGACAGTCAACACAGCCATCAACACAAAAGACTCATTTTGTAAAAACAGCCCCATTTCATTTAGAAATGAGAGTGAAACCGTCACATTTGCCCCTTTAGCGACAACACATTCATATCAATAAACGCCTGGGGGGAAATATTCAGCCACATTCACACATGCACGCCCATCAGACGCTCCACAGTGTTTTCAACTCTTGAAATGATTCTCGTATAAGTGACTAAATGTCTTTTAGAAATTTTGAAAACAACATTTCAGTTCTCTACTGTGACACATCTGTGAGACGCAGCACAGAGGAAGAGGTTTGATCAACACAATAAATGTCACTTTTGCTGCAAAACAAACCTCAGATTTCAATTCATTGAATTGATTGACCAGAAAAGTCTTTGATTTCTGTCTAGCTACATTTTCTTTGAACAAATCTGCAATCACACCACCAGTCACTACATCTGTAGTGCTCATTAAACTACAGAAAACAAAAACTGTTGGATGGATGAAACATAGAGACAACTTTGAAGGTCTCAAAGTCTTTGGTCTGGCATTTAAGGACACGTCAGACTCCGATTTTTCAGGCTCAGCTGGCCAGTTTGGCGATGGAGCAGGAGAGCAACTCAGCCTGTTTTTACCACAAAAGGGTATATGAATGCCACGATAATGCGCAAGGCATTTAGCGTGCAATAAGTACGCCTTTCTTGATTTCCACATGTCATTTATACGCCATGTAGTCTGTGCTGATTGCAATGTAAACGCATCCGCTTAGAAATTCTACAGTAAGAGTTAGTGACGTGGTGTAAAAACCAAATACGCTGATGGAAACACAGCCATCCATCCATCCATCCATCCATCCATCCATCCATCCATCCATCCATCCATCCATCCATCCATCCATTCATCATCCATCCATCCATCCATCCATCCATCCATCCATCCATCCACCCATCCATCCATCCATCCATCCATCCATCCGTTTTCTTCCTCTTATCCGGGGCCGGGTTTCGGGGGGCCAGCAGGCTTAACAGGGAATTCCAGACGTCCCTCTCCCACAGCGACAGCGAAGAGCAGAGACGCAATTCTGAGGTCCACAAACTGGACAATCTTCTTCCCCGCCGGCTGCACCTTGAGATCCTGTCCATGAAAATCACAAACAGGATCGGCGACAAGAGATAACCCTGGCGGAGGCCAACGCCCACCGGAAACGTGTTTGACTTTGTGCCGAACATACTGACGCAGCTCTCACTTTGGTTATACAATAGCAAAACATGCACCCTAACGTGTTACTGTCTTTACTAATATAGAGAGACCAATGAATGAGTTTAAACATACAGGATAGAACCAGAACACAAAGTTTGTGTTTTTGTCCTGTTTACACCAACATTCAGCAGGAAGTTGCTGCATCATTACGCTTCCTGTGTCTGTTTTTGAAAAGTAATTAAAAAAAGTAGCAGCATTCAGTCTGAGGAATGATTCATCTTTCTCTCTGAGCCGGCAGGACACACAAACACTCAGGGATAATTCTGTCTTCTCTTGACGTGCCAAACAGAGAAAGTAGTGTTTTGCTTCAACAACTTCTCTGTTTGATGAGAACGTGTGGATACAACGTAATGAGCGGATAAAGTAGGGGAGTATTCAAGACACAGCGGCTCAATCTAAATGAGAGAAAAAAAGAGATTGTGGGAGCTGTGTGAAAACGTCTCGCATGTGTGAAGATTCACAGAGTGCAGCTCAAGAGTCACTTAAATATTTCCTTTTAAAGTCACTGAAATGAAAAATTAAAAACTTTGTTGGCTGTGAAGAAATGCAGAAATAATGGAGGGTATAACTGACCACCGCCAGCCAATCAGAGGCTGTAAAGGCCTTTTACACACCGGGGACGCACGTCAATATATTTGTTCACACTGTTGTTTTTGTCCTGATATTAAGTGATGAAAAAACAACATTTTCTTCTGACTTTTCTGATGTTTTGCACCGCGAATAAAGCAATCAACCAATCAACCAATCATGTTGTGCAGAACGGGTTGAGTTGCGCCAATATTTATGAAACAACAAAACAGAGAGCCGTAGTCCGAACCAAGACGGCAAACTTTATTACTCCTTTGAACTTTGACAAAGATACTAACGACTCACCTGATAGCGACTCACAGGACTGACAATACTAACGAGTCACGTAACTGACAACTCACAGGAATGACGATAATAACAACCCACGCGACTGACGATACTAACGACTCACGAGACAAACAACTCTCGGGACTGACGATGCTAACGACTCACGCGACTAGAGACTCACGGGACTGACGATACTAATGACTCATGAGACTCACAGGACTGACGATACTAACGACTCACAAGACTCACAGGACTGACGATACTAATGACTCATGAGACTCACAGGACTGACGATGCTTACGACTCAGATGACTAACGACACAGGACTGATAATACTAATGACTGACGTGACTCACGGGACTGACGATACTATCGATTCACGTGAGTAGCGACTCTCAGGACTGACGGACCCTCACGCTATGGATACTACGTCACTTGGTCCGACCGTCGAATAACAGGAGTAAGATGGTTCGTCAATAAGTGCCTCAGTTCGTCAGATTCTGTTGCCATGAGGACGCTGCCTAATCGGCAGTATTTGACAAGTTGGGAGTGCGACCGGTTTTGATCAGAGCAGCTAGTTTTCTCCAGTTTGTGTTAACAGCAGATCAATTGCGATAGTTCAGACACCCACTAGTTGGAGTACGAGGCCTGTTATTTACTGTGACTATTGGATTCAAACAGAGAAGCAACAGATATACTTGACTCTCCCTTCCTGCATGAACACACGCCATCATTTAATCGTGCTATTTTAACAATTTCCAAACAACACGCAGCACATTTCATCACCAGTGTATTTTCAAATCCCCAGTTTCTGGCAGTTGGGAGCTGATGAACAAAAGCCTTCACAGTGGGTTGCTTCACAATGAACACTGGGCATTTCATTTTTTCTCTCTAATCCAAAAACACCCACTCCTGGACTGTCGCTCCCGTGCGCCAACATCCTGTTTTAACCGGAGCTCTGTCAAATCGGCGCCGAACGCCATCAACATGCTCGTTCCCCGGTTGTTCTGCGTGCTTTAGCCCACTGACGACACTTAACCCGAACAAACACAATCCTTCGGTCTATTTTCAGCTGAATCTAAAAACATGCAAATTGCTCAAACAACTCAGATATGATTTGTAGAAAATGATTTCCTGGAACTTATTTCTGAAGCGTGATGAAAAGGTGGAAGTAGTGCAGGAATGAAGGTGAAGCCTGGATGAACACTGCAGAGAGGTAGAGTGTGTCATCGTGTCGACTGCGCCCACAGAAGGGAGATCAAAAGCGCCCGGCGGTGCCAAACGTCGTCTGGGGAGCGAACGTCCCAATTGAAGCGACGGCCAACTAAATCCTCTCATTAAGCAATCAGCCGAACGGCAGGGGACCGAGACTCGGGACGGAGCGGGGGGACTTGGCTGAGCTCAGAGACGACGCCGGGACGCTGTCGCCTCTTGTTAGAGAGAAAGACAAAACACCTCCAGTTCTGCTCGCTTTAAGTGAGGATGATGGGCTTTTTTCTGCTTTTTCAAAATGTTCCCTTCTCGGCGCTTCAGACGCATGAAACAACAGATTAGGAGTCTGACTCATAGTGTAACGTTCAGCTTTCCAGGCGAGAGGAGCTGCTGAGGACAGATACATAAAACTCTGCATCCAGCACTCAAAAGCAAAAACATGAAACCTGCTCAGGCCTTTGAATAACTGGAACAAAACTGTATTCATTTTATGTCTTATGACGAAGCAAGCAATTTAAAGATGTACTAATGACTCCCGTGACTCACAGGGCTGACGATACTAACGACCCGCATGACTAACGACTAACATGACTCAGGGGACTGACGAAACTAACGACTCACGTGACAAGCGACTAACATGACTCAGGGGACTGACGAAACTAACGACTCACGTGACGAGCGACTAACGTGACTCAGGGGACTGATGATACTAACGACTCACGTGACTAACGACTCACGTGACTAACGACTCACGTGAATAGTGATTCACCTCACTCACGGGACTGACGAAACTAACGACTCACGTGACTAACGACTAACGTGACTCAGGGGACTGACGATACTAATGACTCACGTGACAAGCGACTAACGTGACTCACGGGACTGACGAAACTAACGACTCACGTGACTAACGGTACTAATGACTCACGTGACTTAACGACTCACATGACTAACGACTCACGAGCTAGCTACAGCTAATGTCTCTACTGTACACTGGCTGTTATAACGACCAAACAAACTACAAAATCCCTCTAGTGGGAACATTCAGGAGAATAAAGCAAGACGTAAAGTCTTTAGTCACTTATAGTCCCGAACAAATTCTCAGCTGTCTGACTTCAACCGTCACTTCAACGTCTCTGCAGCCGCCTGTTTCCCAGACTGAACATTCAAACCAGCAACACGTCGGAGCAGCAGCCAGCAGCGGCAGCTCAAAAGAGTTGGAGATGTGAAGACTGTTTTATGAAGGAAGATTTGCATTTGATTGGTTTCCCTCTTGGGAAATGATTGAGCATAATTACAGGCAGTAACCGGTAATTTCACCGATCAGTGTGATCATTGCCCGTGTAATTTCCATCATTTTCTGCACTTGGATAAATTGGTTTAAAATGTTGACAGCTGCAATCATGCGTCTCCACCTCCCACTGCCTCTCACTCTGATTCACACACACGGTTCTGGATGAAGAAACGGAAATCATCAGCGGGACGAAAACACACATCTCTGAGAGAGGAAGCAGGATCGTGAGATAAAGACAGGAAACCTCCTCAGGTTGCTCTCTTTACTTTCTGTACTCTTTGGGTCATCGAGTCGACAACTGAGGTGGGACCAAGTCATTGTTTCACAAGTCACAAGTAAGTCTCAAGTCTTTGTACTGAAGTCCCAAGTCAAAGCAGACAAGTCCCAAGTCAAGTCCCAAGTCAAGACTGAAAACTCCCAATTCAAGTCCCAAGTTGAGACTGACAAGTCCCAAGTCAAAGCAGACAAGTCACAAGTCAAAGCACACAAGTCCCAAGTCAAGTCCCAAGTCAAGTCTGAAAACTCCCAATTAAAGTCCCAAGTTGAGACTGACAAGTCCCAAGTCAAGTCCCAAGTCAAGTCCCAAGTCAAAGCAGACAAGTCCCAAGTCAAAGCATACAAGTCCCAAGTCAAACAAGTCAAGTTCCAACTCCCAAGTATAGTCCCCAGTCAAAGCAGAAAAGTCCCAAGTCAAGTCCAAAGTCGAGACTGAAAACTCCCAAATCAAGTCCCAAGTCAAAGCAGACAAGTCCCAAGTCAAGTCCCAAGTCAAAGCAGACAAGTCCCAAGTCAAGTCCCAAGTCAAGACTGAAAACTCCCAATTCAAGTCCCAAGTTGAGACTGACAAGTCCCAAGTCAAGTACCAAGTCAAAGCAGACAAGTCCCAAGTCAAACAAGTCAAGTTCCAACTCCCAAGTATAGTCCCAAGTCAAAGCAGACAAGTCCCAAGTCATGACTGACAACTCCCAAGTCAAATCCCAAGTCAAAACTGACAACTGACAAGTCAAGTTGCAAGTCAAAGCAGACAAGTCCTAAGTCAAGTCCCAATTTGAGACTGACAACTCCCAAGTCAAGTCCCAAGTCAAACAAGACAAATCCCAAGTCAAGTCACCAGTCAAAGCAGACATGTCCCAAGTCAAGACTAATAAGTCCCAAGTCAAAGCAGACAAGTCCCAAGTCAAGTCCCAAGTCAAACAAGACAAATCCCAAGTCAAGTCCCAAGTCAAACAAGACAAATCCCAAGTCAAGTCACCAGTCAAAGCAGACAAGTCCCAAGTCAAGACTAATAAGTCCCAAGTCAAAGCAGACAAGTCCCACGTCAAGAAGTTTAGTTTACTTACAATGTATATGTATATAAATATATATATATATATATATATATATATAATTCTTATGGTTGAGGAGTTACTTTAGGCATTTTTCTGAGGGATATGCTATAGTGGACAACAGGTCCAAGTCCAAGTCGGGTTGCAAGTCTTTTTGGAATTTGTCAAGTTGAGTCTAAAGTCATCAAATCATGTGACTGGATTCTACACCTCTGGTCTCCAGCTTCAGCATCAGCACAACTACCAGATATCACAGGAGTGTAATAAACTACGTGCAGCGTTTCAGAGCGGTGAGGCGACCCAGGAGGTTTTAATACAAAACGATATCATTCAAATGGTTCATTCAGCCAAGAACAATGATCTCCTCATAGCATGAAATTGCACTGAAATTCCAGGAGTTGCCTCCACTATTCCCCACGCCGCTGCCCAATGTCTCCGCAGGTGACGATACGTTTCTCATCACAGTCGAAGAGGAAAAACTGATGAAAACTCACAGTGGAAAATTGCATCATGCACACCCTCACACTCAAACTCATGGCTGCTTTTCCATGTGTCCTCCACCTTCATGTCGGCAAAACACATTTCACGCATATTTGCATTTCAAAATCTCGCTCCGCAAGAGCCGAGCCGAGCCGTGGAAGGACTGAGGGAACACTGAAGCACCAGAGCACTTGAGTCGGCCCCCGGGGGATTAAATAACTGTTACGTCTCCTGGATCACACAGGATCTCTGAAGAAGGTGAGCGTATATACTGTTACTAACTCAACCAATCGGAGGCGAGCACAGCTGCTGTATAACTGAAGGGAATTCACAGTCATGGGAAACAATTAGAGACGAAGAGGTGCTTATTAATAATGGTTGAACCAACCGAACAGGAAAGAACTACTCATGAATAATAATAATCATAAACAGTGTGTGTACATTAATCTTTTAGGACTTTTAATGTAAACGTGGCTGTTAAAAATGGCTCTTTAATGTCAGGATTTTTTTTTCATTTATTTCCCTGAGGGAACATACGAAGAAATGAAATGATATAACCCCATAACAAGCAATTATATTTTTAATAAAGTGCCGGTAACGGAGCTTTAAGGCTATTGGCACAGCTGGAGAACGTCCTTGAACAGTGGAAAAGGCTGAAGTGATCAATTAAAGATGCTGGAGACAACCTTGGAGAGATGATGAGCAGGTAGCTACTGTTCCTCGGGGGCCATATTCAGGGCCACGAGCAATTTGCAAACACTAATTACATGCAGATAACGAATTATAGCGCCGTCACGTTTTGTTATGATGAAGGAAACGTGTCCATATTAACACGTGAGGATCTGATCATGAAACAGGTCCCAGAGTCCCCCAACATATTTAGATTTTATTGTTACTTTTTCTACCCATTTGTTTATTAATTAGAACAAAGTGGTTATTTTCTTTAATTCCCAATTCAATCACATACCTTTTTCATCCCTTTAATTGGTTTCACAACAAACGTTTACTTGTTTTATGTGATCTGAGACTTACTGTTGTGTTCTGTGAAGGTTAAGTCAAAGACACATTTCCACTATAGTGGATAATAAAGTTGCATTCTAGTTGTACATTTCTAAAGTAGCAGTAATGCTAAATGTTATTTCTGTCACGGATGAGCCCCCTACTTTATGTCGTCCCCCAGAAAATTTTGAGTGTCAAACACGCGCTATGGTGGAAATGTCTTTATGTAACGAAAAACACAAAATTCAGGCGTCAAATGGCAATTCAAAATATTAACAAAAATATAACGGAATATAATGCAGTAATTCCAAGATTGTTTAGTTTTTAGTTTTTTCTAGTTTCATATATTCATATAATATGTATGATATATCCACTGTAGCTTTAAGACCGCTACAGCCTCTTAAAAACAGTAATGTCGGCGGTCTCAGAGGGTTCGATAATACATTTTTAGGGGTGTTGAGATGAAATTTCGTAATGCTTGTGCCCCTGTCTAAGGGGGTGGGAGCGCGTTGTTCTCTCCCCAGTCCCCAAACCAAGATCAGAATATAATGTATAATCTATGACACAAAGCAAACTAGACACAATAGAACAACCTAAATCAAACATTTGTGGGAAATCTTTGATAATAAAGAACGGGAAACACGAGAGAGTGAATCAGCAAACACCGTTTCTGTCTTTTTCTTGTGATGGATCTCCAAATTAAAATCCTGCACAAGCACCAACCACTGCACGAGTCTCTGATTGAAATGTTTGCATCAGTGCCAGAAAAACAAAAGTAAAGTATAGACACCAGCTTGCAGAGAATATAATAACCATCAGTGAAAGTTTAATTTTATAACCGTTAATTATCTACTAGGAGACTTAATCTGCCAGGTGAAACAGGAGTGAAAGTGAGCTGCTACCTGAATGTTTTGTACTCTGATCTTTGCTATTAAAAAAGAAACAGAAGATTCAATAAAAGATTTGTTGACTCACCAAATCCGGGTATTTTGCCATCCGGGAACTGGATTAAAAACGAAACTGGCAATTGGAACCAAATCCTACTGAGAGCACAAATAAACACATTGTTAGAAGAATACAGTGATATCCGTTCAGTGTTATTGTGACGGAAATATTCTGTGACATTATTTACACTTCAGATGTTTTCTATTAGAGCGAGTGTATATGTTGACTTTCTCTGTCAGTTAGAATATATTTTATACTTTCATAAAAGGAAAGTAACCTTGAGGCTGTTTCTTACATCACTTCTTCAGAACAGGAAAATATGAAAAGCTTCACAAGATCTCAAGGTCGGTCTGTTCTCGAGGCTGCTGGTTTCAAAAACATATTTTTCTACACTTTGACTGCAGCCGGATCTGAAACTGGATCAGGTGAAAGTAAGAATAAACATCTTCTTTTAAATTAAAGAGTAACTGCCAGTTTCTTAATAATATCAGGCTGTTGTAATACACCGTTCGTAGCTATACTTGAGATGTAATGCACGAATTCCACAAAAATCAATTTGTATGTAATCCACGTAATCATGAACCAGGAAGTATAAAGAGCTACAAACAACAAAAAACTCTGGATTTTCGCCCAGGAGACCGCTGTTCATGTCCCGTGTGAAACCAGAGGTCAACGTTGATTTATTTGTCACGTTACCTCCGAACTAAAGTTACGCCACGTTCAGAGATATTTGAACCCAAACCACCATCTTTTTCTAAACCTAACTAAGGGTCAGGTCTAGAAGGTAAGCCACGAGTTGGGCAACTCCCGCCAGATGTTTAAGGTCAGGATTGGTTGTCGGGCAGCGAGTCTTACGAGAATTTATGCAGATTCCAGATCTGGTTTCTCAATTTGCCGGTTACCTTCCAGACACGAGCCTAACTAAGTTGTTTTTTGTCACGGAACTTCTATACTTAAGTTACGCTACTTCCGGTGCGGCGTAACATAACCACGATCTTTTCCTAAACCTAACTAAGTCGTTTTGTTGCCTAAACCTAACCAAGTTGTTTCCTGTGAAGACGGAAGTTTATTTTGTAAAGACTGGAGCGGAAATTAAAGCTGGACATTCGTAGGAAAATGCACGAAAAATGAGGAATAACTTTTCCTAAGATATTTGCATGATTATACGTTGAGAATATATATAGATATAGATATATCTATATCTATATATATCTATATAGATATATATATAGCGTCCAAATAAACCCAATACCTGTACATACCGGTAATCCAGACTGTTGAAGATCAGACAAGTTTTCAACTTCTTCCCCTTTCTGTGATGAAGCTGTTTTTTTCTCATTAAATGAATCACGTTGAGCAGCTTGTCAGAGTTTTATTGTCAAACACAGCTCGTACTCTCTCTGCGTTTCTCCATCTGTCGGAAGGAAGAAGAGCGTTAAAAGATTAATAGCCGCATCTCTGCTGATTCTTAACTTGAAATTAAATACATACACAGCACGGCGCTCTGGGCAGCGAGAGAGATCTATAACCACCAACAAAGTCAGTGGACGACCTGAAACCCACACGGCTGCCAATTACAAACAGCTTTTCATCGCTTATAATAAATATTGACGCACGCTGTCTGCTGTGGAAGGTCGAGTGTTAAACTGATCAAGGACACAGTTCAGTGTATTGATTGATGTTTGTAGAGAGCAGATGAAGTGTTTTGACATGAGTGGAAAGCATTTTAGACTGTATGTGTGTGTGTGTGTGTGTGTGTGTGTGTGTGTGTGTGTGTATGTGTGTGTGTATGTGTGTGTATGTGTGTGCGCGGTGACAAATTATTGATGTTTTCTCGGCTTCCCCAGCGTGAAACTGACTGACAAGTTTCACACTGAGCTGAGCCTGAGGGGACAGTTGTTAGGCCTGAAATCTGACAGAAAAACACTCGCCTGAGGAAACTGGCAGGACTCTGGTACAGGGGGGGGGGGGATGGACTACTAGAGGCAGTACAGGCTGGCCTCATACACCGTTCCTAGCTATACCTATGAAACGTAATGCACTGTAATTCATGTAAATTATATCCAACGAAATGAATTTGTGTGTAATACACGTAATCATGAAGCAGGAAATATAAAGAGCGGTGAGCGCCCCGTAGAGAGGAGGTCAGGGTGGATGGGTGGGTCTCAAAAATACCAGACTTTCCCCCAGGAGACCGGCGTTCGTGTCCCGTGTGAAACCAGAAGTCAACGTTGATTTCTTTGTCCAACACTGACGCTGGAGTTGTACCAAGAGCGTCATAGTTTGAAGCGTATGGCTACTGACCAAGCGTTGGTATTTGAGTTGGGTTTTCCAGTTTATCCACGCCGCACAGCTGGTCACGGCTGAACTGAAGGCCGACTGCAGAGATGTCGAGGTCATGGAGTGCAATCACAACAGCAACAGACAGAAGTAGCAATCTGTTACGTGTTCCGATGGATCGCAGGAAACAGATGGACAACGGCTGAAGGCTAAAACATGGAAACCCATGCAGTCATGGATTCAAACCACAGCTGCAGGGGACGGTTGTTAATGTGGTTTCCATCATGGATTTATACTGGATTAGTGCAAAAGGTGGAAGGGGGGGGACTAGACCGCTCCTGCTTCTGTCCTCCATTTATTCTACTTTGAAACATTGAAAACTCATTTAATGTTTCAACCATTCGTTCTTTTTTATAAGATGACGGTCAGATGAGCAGTGATCGAAAAGCGAGGCCATAGCGGCGCATGACCTAAATCTCAATGCACCATTAAATAAATCAATTTTACTGAAACCTATTATGGATCAGCTTGGATTTCATTCCACGCAGATTTGCAGGTTGCAGCAGGAGTGTTTGCATGTCTTAGCCCATTAAAGCAAAACAAGCTATGACACAACATTGACAAAGTGTATTATCAAGTCATTATGGCTAACATGTTCATTCATGAGAAATCAATAGGGAAGCACCGATACCGATACTGTGCTCATGTACTCGTACTCGCAAAACTGCTCAGATACAACGGCTCCAATACCACTTTACGGCGGCGAGACGTTAACCTCTAGTCACCATCTTTCGGGTCCTCACCCTCCACCTCCCCGACGGTGCGGGCGAGACGGGCCGGTGGTGCGCACGGCAGCCCTCACTTTCATTGCACCACGGGGTTTTGCTTGCACCCTCTGACTCGCGCGTGCGTTAGACTTCTTGGTCCGTGTTTCAAGACAGGTCGGGTGGGTTGCCGACATCGCCGAAGACCCCTGGCGCCTTTTACGTGGGCCGAGCCCCGCACTGGCGGCATGACGCGGTTGGGGCACACTGAGGACAGTCTGACCCGGTTGACAGTCGCACCGGGAGCAGGGGGCCCCGTTCCTCCCCGGCGTGGAGAGAGGGCGCAGCGAGCACTTTGTCCACGTTTGGGCGAGGTCCGGGTGGGAAGCGCTGTAAAGCTGCGACCGCGAGCCACCTTCGCCCCGAGCCTTTCCAAGCCGACCTGGAGCCGGTCGCGCCGCACCGCCTCGTATGCGGGACTCCCCGACCTGCCGTGTGTCGCTCAGACTGAATCTGAGACATCGGGTTCTTGGCTGAATGAGTAAAGAAGTAGAAACTTTAACAATAACAAGGTTTCCCACAGACAGAAGACATATAAAGACCCCACACTGTGTGAGGTAGCGTAGCATCAGTGACATGTTTCCTGTTTGTCGTGGCAGGAAGCCCAGCATCACAGCCAGCTGTCTCATTATTAGAGTATGAACTTCACCTTGTTCTCTCTCCGGTTTGTTCTCTCCACTCTTTTGTTTGCCAGTTGTTGTTTTTTTATATATTTGTCCAATTTATTTCAGGGATTGTCTGTTTATTTCGTGGGTCAGTCAGCCAACCGATGTTATTGTTGCTGTTTCCGTGTTTCCACTGTTCGGTGATTATGAGAGACATTTGTTTTGAGCCGCTGCCAAAGCGTCGCCAACTGTTTGGTTTTGGTTTCGTGTGTGTGGGCTCCTGTACTTCTATGTTTGTGAGGACCGATTTGAGACCTGGAGAGTGAGGACATTTTAAAAAGTGAGGACAGTTTGGGAAAATGAGGACATTTTTTTTTTTTAAGGCAAAGACATTTTTGAAAGGAAGAGCATCTCTGAAATAAAAAAATAAGGACTATTTTTGGAACATGTAGACATTTTGGAAAGAGAGGACATATTTGGATAATGGGGACATTTTAGAAATTGAAGACATTTTTGGGGAAAATCAAGACATTTTGGAAAGGACAGGTTTTTGACCACAGACATATTTTGGAGAATGAAGACATTTTTTGAAAGGAAGGACATCTTTGAAAGTTGAAAATTAGGAATATTTTACGACTAATTTTATGACATGTTTTTGAACACAAAGACAGTTTGGAGAGTGAGGACATTTCTGGAAAGTGAAGACATTTTGGAAAGTAAGGACATTGGTGGATAGTGGGGACATTTTGGAGAGTAAGGATTATTTCCTGAAAGGAAGGGCGTCTTTGAAAGTTGAAAATTAGGACAATTTTAGGAATATGAAGACAATGTTTTGGAAAGTGAAGACATTTTGGAAAGAGAAGACATTTGTGGACAGTGGGGACATTATGGAAAAAATTTTGGAAAGTGAAAACATTTTGGGAAATATGGACATTTTTTGAAAGGAAAGGCATCTTTGGAAATGTTTTGAAAATGAGGACAATTTTGGGAAAGTGAAGACATTCTGGAGAGTGAGGACATTTTGTAGTGTGAGGAAATTTTTTTTAAAGGAACAGCATCTAGGGAAAGTGAAGACTTTTTTGGAAAGTGAAAACATTTTTGGGAAGGTGAGGACATTTTGGAAGGAGAGGACTTTTGTGGATAGTGACGGCATTTTGGAGAGCAAAGACATTTTTGGAAAGAGAGGACAATTCCCAACTGATCTGGAACAACACACAACGTGTACAGTGTGTTTGTGACTGTGGCATTTAGCAGCTTTTGTTCAGGACTTTCTGTGTGTTTGTGAGTCTGTTAGAGTGAGCGAGTGCCAGCAAGCAGCTTTTCCACATCCCAACAACACAATGACTACAGATGGGCAGACACATTGTTTCCTTGGCAGGCTCTCTCTAGGAGACAGACTCGTGTCGATGAGTGGCAGCGGCGTACAGGGACGTCGAACTGTCTCTGTTTGACCTGTCAGTGTCTCGTCTCGACACCAAAGCATCCCTCGAAATGTGAATGTCAGAGAAAGAGAAAGCAGCAGGAAGCCTGGAAACGGTTGTCAGTCGAGCTGTGACGTGAAAACAGAAAAATGTTTAACATTTTAAATCCTGTCTGTCAGATTTATCTGTTTTCCAAAGAAAACAACCTGTGACTGACACAATTCAGTTATCAGATTCATTTAATCACTAATACCTGCATGCTGTTATCTCAGCATGAATGCACTTTTTAAATCATTAATCAACTAATGAAAACAATGTCGTTCATCGTGGCTCTAAAGCTGAGCATACATTGTACGATTTTAGACCTGTTGTTGTGTAACTCCTACTCCGACTGTACGAATACATCGTTTGGGATGTAATGTAATGTAAAGTCAAAGCTCACGATTAATGTGCTCACACTGTATGGTCCGATTGTCAGCCACGACCTGAGTGATCACATTGTACGTTCCGATCGTCAGCAACGACCTGAGTGATCACGCTGTACGGTCCGATCATCAGCCACGACCTGAGTGATCATGCTGTATGATCCGATCGCGAGCCACGACCTGAGTGATCATGCTGTACGGTCCGATCGTCAGCCATGACCTGAGTGATCACGCTGCACGGCCCGATCGTCAGCCACGACATGAGTGATCACGCTGCACGGTCCGATCGTCAGCCACGACCTGAGCGATCACACTGTACGATCCGATCGTCAGTCACGACCTGAGGGATCACATCATTCTCTGATGTTTCTCAGGGTCTTTGTAATCAGATGTGACACAAACACAAAGTGCAGCACAAAGCTCTTAAGAGGAGCTTACAGTGTAGCCGGGGAACAGTGATACACCTCTGAGAGAACTGCAGCGTGCCCTGGAGGCAAACATGTAAATGAGTTGTTGCTCTTTGAAGGCTACGTTAATAGTTAATACTGTGTGTGTATGTGTGTGTGTGTGTGTGTGTGTGTGTGTGTGTGTGTGTGTGTGTGTGTGTAAACTGGGATATAGTCTAAATATTTCACATTTTTCTGTTTGTTTTTAAGGATGCAGCACAACATCTCTGAGACCTTGTCTTGTCCTTCCTCTCATTTTTACACGTGGCACTTTAATAAATTCCACTCGTACGGATTTAAACCTGAACTTACAAAAAAAAGTAACACAACTACAGATAACACATCACAAAAAAACGTGACAATCAAGAAAACTAAAATAAATGCGTAAATTGGTACAAGAAAACATATTACAACTACGGATAACACATCACAAACGTCACTAAACATTATGCGACAATCAAGAAAACCTTTAACTTAGGTTCAAGCCAGTAAATCTCTTAGTTAAGTTAAGGAAAAACGTCATTGTTGGGCTTAAAATAAGTGCGTAAATTAAGTAAAATACATATGAAAAAAGCGTTACACAACTACGGATAAAACATCACAAACGTCACAAAAAAAGTGACATTTAAGAAAATCTTTAACGTAGGTTCAGCCAAGAAAACAACTTAATTAAGGTAAGGAAAAACATCATGGTTGGGCTTAAAATAAGTGCATAAACTAAGTAAAATACGTATGAAAAAGACAACTTGCAAATAAGCAAAGTATCGACTCTGCGTCCTGAGATTTGATAACCGCCTCTTGTCTGTATTTGCTCACAGGCCTCCAGACAGCCATCGTCTCTCCGTCCGAACACATTAAGCCACACGGGTTGAGCCGAGCGTGCTTCGTACTCGCACGCATCGAATTCGTTTTTAATGTGTCATTTTGCTACACAGCGTACTGACCAGTTCCCTCAATCTACCGACTCTTCTTCCCTCACCGAGATAAAGACGTACTCCTGGGAAATCGCCCAGCATTATCATAATATACACCTTAATACGTCCTTAAACCAAACCAAAGCCAGCCTCGCAGCCTATAATTCACCCCCGCCGGCCGCCAGGCTGAGTCATTACGGTCAGAATGAAATTGGAATCCAGTGTTCGGTTATATGGGTCAAAGCCATTGACTCTGTCCCCTGATACCAACCATTATCCCATCAAGTCAAGGCTACTGGGAATATATGGACTGAAATAAGCCATTACTCTGTGTCTCCCCTGTCTCTCTCAATCTACTCTCAGTCATTCACTGTCGCTGCTCTCCACCTCCTCCACTTTACTCCCAGTGGTTTTCAATCAATAGCTTGTTCCTCGTCTTTATTTTCCTCTTCCTCGCTGTGTTTGTCTTTCTTTGATTCTGTTTTCCATTATGTCTCTCTCTCTCTCACACACTCTCTCTATCTTTCTTACAACAGTCAACAACTGCATCGAGGCAACAATCATGTGTGACAATCGGCTGATCCGACACGGGTCATTTGGTTCTTGATCCTGGAAATTGTGATAAAAAAAAAAAAAGCTCCTGCATAACTGACCCTGCAGAAGCTCGTGTTTCATGTCTGCTATCCTGCTATTTTGGAAGATGAACTTACTATTGTGAAATATTAAAAAATGAATTAATCTAACTATAAAGCGAGGAATCTGTCTTTCTGTGTGTCCTTCGCATATCTCAAGAACCGCTCATCCGATCTACTCCACACCCGGTCTCACAGGAGGAACATAAATACCACAATATGACACGGACATTCTGCGTGTCATGAGCACGCATTTTAGCGTTTTCACGTGTCATTTGTACGCCACGCAAACGTCAGTTAAAGGGACTGTTTGTAAGAATCAGAAATTGCTTGTTAACAGCGACACCTGTGGCTGTCAAGTCAACTAAAGTCAGCGTCCTGTTGCTGGCGCTTGTGCTCGCTCTACATAGACATGAACGAGCATCGCTCAAAACAGTGAGGAGACACACGTCAGCTAAAAGCACAATATCACTCTATATTTCAGCTGCTTGGCAATAATGTTTGTTAATGTTTTGTTTACGGACGGGGCACGCACTAGTATATCTAATTACTAAAACGATTCATCACAATTTGTTGGAATACATTACATTCAGCAACCGTGTCCTTCTCATATATTCTGCGTTCCAGCGCTGCCTCTCTGAATGATCCCAGAAGAAGAAGAAGGAGAAGAAGAAGAAGCTGTGCTCTAAAAAGCACTTACTCAAAATCTAATCCTGATATGTCAAAAATAAAACTCCACTATATCCTCAAAATAACCTCCCACAAGGCCCAGAGCGCTGGCTAGCAGACCAAATATCCCCTCTGCCTGCTTTTAATGTGTCGTCCCGTAAAGTCCCAATGCAATAAGCAGGGCCAGCTGGAGTCTGCGTGGAGCTTGTTAGGAGTATAAACTGCCTCTGAGCCGGAGGACACTAAAGTCAAAATATCGTCAAAAAGTTTTTATACTTGGCTGCGGTGGAAAAAAATTGGCGTATCAATACAAACAAAAATTAGACATCCAAAATAGACTTATAGAGAGAATAAAGGATGACGTACATGAAACATGTGACTTAAACGTCCAGAAATGTTATAATTACATCATCGTTTTCATTTGAGCTTTAGCTCTTTTAATGCTCTCATCTTGTTGGGAGACGATGTGACATTACCACTGTTTGACTGACAGCTGAGACACCTCAGTATACAAGTGTTTCAATGCCAATGTTTCTTTTTTCAGTTCAGGACAATTTTTATTTTCAATGCCAAAATTTAAAGCTCCATAAAAATGGGTTTTAAAAAAATTAATGATGTTAGAGCTAGCAGGTTGTCACGGAACTTCCGTACTTAAGTTGTGTCGCATCTGGTAGGGCGTAACTTCACTAATACTTCCAATGTGGCGTAATTTAACCACAATCTTTTAGTGGTAAGTTGTTTTGTTGCCTAAACCTACCTAAGTAGTTTTGTTGCCTAAACTTAACTAAGTAGTTTTGTTGCCTTAACCTAACTAAGTAATTTTGTTGCCTAAACCTAAGTAGTTTTGTTGTCTAAACCTAACTAAGTAGTTGTGTTGCCTAAACCTAACTAAGTAGTTTTGTTGCCTAAACCTAACTCAGTAGTTTTGTTGCCTAAACCTAACTAAGTAATTGTGTTGCCTAAACCTAACTAAGTAGTTTTGTTGCCTAAACCTAATCAAGTTGTTTCCTGTGAAGGCGGAAGTTTATTTTGAAAAGACTGTAGCGGAATTTGACAATAGGCGTTCGTAGGAAAACGCACGAAAAATGAGGAATAACTTTTCATAAGATTTCATACGAACCGTTGTACGAGAATACGTTATTCCTAAAAACGTCTAAAAACTTTTCACCCAAGTTTAGCTTCATTTTAAAAGGAAAACTTTAATTTATCAAATAGTCATCTCATAATGTTGCTTTTGTAGTGACTCTGGGTCTCTTTTAAAATCTATTGTAACTGAAGCGGACTGCTGATTATTCCTAGATGTTAGCGGATCGGTGCTTTTTGTACTAACATTTCTATCCTCTCAGCTCGCCCACCTCCTTCTCAAACACACGAGCCTCAGATCAGGTAATCCTATTCTCTCCCCGGCGCTCAGAGACTGTTCAAACCTAACATGGACATTTGTTTGGTCAATCTCATTTCCTGTGTCGTGCCTGAACGCTCCCTTGCTTCAATTCATTCCTATGTGCCGCGGAGAGACCGGAGTTCCTCTGTGTGCCTACGAGGACGCATTTAGGTCTGATCAGGTTTATTGTCGATCACAGTAGGACGTCTTGTGAGGCTGAGGGCGTATGAAGAAAGGTTTTTTTTGGTGGATGAGTCACCCAGTGTGAGTTGTTTGAATGTGTCACCCCGGTCATCCAGCCTTTATTAAAGTGACGGATGTGTCCGCACGCGGTGGAATTGTTCTGCAGATGTTCATCCTGACGTAACAAATCAAAGCTGCATGCTTCATCAGAAATCTGCAGGCGTGACGGCTGGACTGTTAAATTAGCTATTTTAGCCTCAGAGAGTTTCGTAACGACCTTTACGAAGCTCGATAACGTCTCAGCGAGCGCACACACACACCGCTCTGCTTCTCATCATTTAAACTCTGCGTGGGTTTGTTTGGTACGGTAACCCCAGTTTTGCACAATCAGCCTGCACCAAGCACTGAAAGCAAATTCGTTGCTGAGTTGCTGTAGTTGCTCATTCAATTTCCCAGATCATTTTTTTCCATGTATGTCAATTAATAAACATCTAGTGTATGGAAGTCCAGAAGTGATGACATTCACCTCTAGACTAATTAATTGGATTGAAATGTTAATTTAGGGGCAACTGCAACTTCAGGTTTTTGCAACTTTTCATGGATGACTTACAGATTTCAGAAACCGAACAGAAATAGCTATAAGTGCTTGATTTAAGGGACCCTTTGTTGCATGTCACCACCTGGATCGTACGTCAACGTGGGCGCCATATTGGACAGGGCAAGACCGGCCCGTAAACACAAACAAATGAACGGGGGAGCTGCCGTTTTTCTGGATGAAAAGCACTATAACGTCTACATTTCTCAACCGATTTCAACGAGTCGTTATTAAAAACTAGTATTATCATATCACATTCTCCTTTAAGCATTTTTCACGTTATCAACTGTACAAGTTAATGTTACGATAAGAGCTAGCTAACGTTCGTTATTGTTGAACTAATGTTGGCTTATTTATGTTCATATCTAACATGATATCGTGTTTAAAACATTAAATGTACGATACGTATTAAAAAACATGTGTCTAATATTGCAAACAATAAAACTGATGGTGAATCTTAGTTAACAATTATTAGATTTAGTTTTTTATAATTGCTGTATTATCACCATTATATCAATAAATTCAGATCATTATTATACTAATATTTATTGCTACCATTATTTATTTATGTACTACTATTTTGCCTGTTATTCTGATTGCTCTGTAGAACCAGGATGATTGTGGATTTTTAAGGCAAATATAGATATCCGAATTAGAAAGTTAAACGATCTGTATTTATTTATTTATTTATTTATTTATTAACAAACGTTTTTGATAAAAAAAAATCCATTAAATTTAGTTAATAAAAAATAAAATGCACTGATAATAAACCTGACAGTGCTCTGCTAGACAAATTATGAATTGACACTTTCAAACACATCTTTGGCATTTTGTTTTGTCGTTTTTTATTTGCCGAAAAATAATATTAGTTTCTATTATAATTTAGCAGCATTCATAATTTTTTTCAAACACTAACATTGAAAAGAAATTCCACTGAAAATTTTATAATTTTATGCTTTTTTGTTTTAAATGATTATTGTCATCTGTGAACTTCCATACAATATTCCCTGACTAGTTTTATAATGACTTTAAAATGATCCTTAACTGTAATTAGAGGAGGTGTTTTGTGTCCCCAATGTTCCCACTTATCTCAGCGGTCTCCTCACAGTAATGATCATGTGGAAAAACCTCGGAGCTTTTAGCTGAAATTAAAGGTCCTCGTGTGAGAAACAATTACAACGCCCTTCTACGTTTATAAACTGGGGGATCTTTTTAATAATTTGTATAATTGTCTTGTGCTGCACATTGCGGCGCACTAATTGTGACTGAGCATCCGTCACCTCTAATGAGGAAAGACATTGTGGATATTTCTGCTGAACTGATCACACCTGGAGCTGCCAGATGGGATCCAACACTTCACGCTAAATATTTAGATGGTTGTCAGGTCGCTCAACACAAAAAGAGTCGGCTAAATTGTAAATGTGACCGTTCAGTTGAGCCGGAGGAGGTTTGACAAGAAGCACCTGAAACTGTAAAGTATGGCCCTGCAGCGGTGACCCTCCGTACAGTTGACATTGGAGGTAAATGAGAGCTTTATTGCACTGTTATATACAACAATGTCGTCCCTATTTAACCTCGTATTGTCAAAAATATTACACAGATTGAACCGAGAAGGAACTGAAATGACGGCAGATGATGACAGTAAGCGGAGTATATATACGCTAAAATATAATATAAATTTAGAAGGGTGAGATCAGAGAAAGAGTCACAATTATAAAACCGTCTGTTACTTCAGCACCACGGACAGCGCCGTTGAATTTATCAATACACAGCACAGTTAGGCTTCAGAGTCGTGGTCGGGGCCATAGATCCTAACTTACTGATATTTCAGAGCCGTGGTCGGGGCCATAGATCCTAACTTACTGATATTTCAGAGCCGTGGTCGGGGCCATAGATTCTAACTTACTGATATTTCAGAGCCGTGGTCGGGGCCATAGATCCTAACGTACTGATATTTCAGAGCCGTGGTCGGGGCCGTAGATTCTAACTTACTGATATTTCAGAGCCGTGGTCGGGGCCATAGATTCTAACTTACTGATATCTCAGAGCCGTGGTCGGGGCCATAGATTCTAACTTACTGATATTTCAGAGCCATGTTCGGAGCCGTAGATTCTAACGTACTGATATTTCAGAGCCGTGGTCGGGGCCATAGATTCTAACGTACTGATATTTCAGAGCCGTGGTCGGGGCCATAGATTCTAACTTACTGATATTTCAGAGCCATGGTCAGGGCCATAGATTGTAACTTACTGATATTTCAGAGCCGTGGTCGGGGCCATAGATTCTAACTTACTGATATTTCAGAGCCGTGTTAACTTTTTAAAGTATCTTTAGGCAAATGAAGTTTTTTGAAATGTATAATAATTATACACCCACCCATCTGGTGCTGAACTAAACTGTATGATCCATCAATTAAAACTATATAATTATAAACGGTACGGTTCTGTCTGGTTCATGCTGTTTGTTTAGTAAGTAGGAACTCTGTCTTAACACCATTACACTCTTACAGGATTGATGTTTTTGTTTTTGAGATAATTAAGTCATCAAATTATAACAACCCGTATATGAAGTCTAGTTTCTTGGTGTTTTATGTGCAAAACAAAACTGCAGAATCTGTATTCATCTGCTGCTTCAGCCGGAAAAACAAACTACACTCCAGCTCTCCGCCTGTTTGCACAATGCATATCAAGATGGAAAGTTCTCCAAGTCCCGGTTGCCTTGGAGACCTGCATACTCTCACTTACAGCTAATTTACATCTGCCGAGAATAAACTAATTAGATTAGACATGGAACAGCTACCATGCAAATGAACCTTGCAACCCTCACACACACACATGCTACTGTACAGTAAAACACATCTGATTTACATCTCTATGCCTGAATATATTATGCTTTTTTTGTACAATAGAAATTCACAATGTAAACAAATTGCTTGACTTATTGATGGAAATTCAACATTTTGTGTTTGTCAGCTGAACATTATTGAAAATGTATGTTTGATTTACTGCTGTTTACACAAATATTAATGTAAACAAGCCTTTAACAATTTGGAATATGCATTGTACCTTCATGGAAACGTCCACTCTGAAACATGTTTTAAACACAAACCTTTCTTGGACGTGAACTAAAACTTAAGTTCACCTTGTTAAATGATTATCTGGTAATTTAGATTAATTACTTTATAAACTGAGTTTTCTTATTTATAATAAAGTGAACATCTCTTTTTAAATCAAAGACAGCTTTCTGGTTTGTTGCCAGATGTTGTACGTTTCTAAGCGGAACTTTGCTAAACTTTGGTTAACTCCGTATTATTGCAAAGACTTTCATTTATATAGTATGTATGGAAGGCGCAAATAAATAGCACGACATTTTAAGGACATTCTTCGTGTCATGATAACGCATTTTAGGCTTTTCCATGTCATTCAATGCTGCGTCGTTACCGTGAAATGGTCACCGTTATGTTTAGGCAACGTATTCTCGTACGACGGTTCAAATGATATCTTATGAAAAGTTATTCCTCATTTTCTGTTCATTTTCCTACGAATGTCCAGCACCAATTTCCGCTCCAGTCTTTTCAAATAAACTTCCATCTTCACAGCAAACAACTTGGTCAGCTTTAGGAAAAGATTGACTTAGTTAGGTTGAGGTAGCAAAACTACTTAGTTAGGTTTATGCAACAAAACTACTTAGTTAGGTTTATACAACAAAACTACTTAGTGAGGTTTAGGCAACAAAACTATTTAGTTAGGTTTATGCAACAAAACTACTTAGTGAGGTTTAGGCAACAAAACTATTTAGTTACGCTTATGCAAAAAAACTACATAGTTAGGTTTAGGCAACAAAACTACTTAGTTAGTTTTAGGCAACTAAATATTTAGTTGGGTTTAGGAAAAGATCGACTTGGTTAGGATTAGGCAACAAAACTACTTAATTGGGTTTAGGAAGCAAAACTACTTAGTTGGGTTTTGGCAATAAAACTACTTAGTTAGGTTTAGGAAAAGATCGACTTGGTTAGGTTTAGGCAACAAAACTGTCCTCACTCTCAAGGTCTAAAACTCTTTGTCCTCACAAAGATATATGTACGAGAACACATACACACACACACACACACACACAGACGGTAAGAAAGAGCCCAGAGGCGTGTTTGTGCTTGAGAACATTACATCTGTTGTTGGACGCCGGTAAAGGCCAACACTTTGTGCTTGGTTACAGTCTTTCACACGGTCAATATTTACACAGAATGATACCATAAACAACATTACAGCCATGTTACAAAGCAGTTTACATTCATGTTTGATAAAAGGTCAAAGCAGCATCTGTGTCCTCCCGTTCACAAACCTCGCCAGAATACATCAGAACATTATCTTTAATTCTTCTTAATTCTTTTCTTCAGATGGCAGAAAAAAGGCTGAAAGACACACAAGGAGCATTTAAATGGGAGGTTCATGAATGACGTCATCTTGTTTACTTTCAGTCCTCCGAGATTGTCCCACAGTGTCGGCACACTTTACCAATGTTATGCTAGCTAGTGTTACAAACTTGATGGGAATTATTTGCATATATATACTGTATATACAGTATATACAGTATATATAAAATGATATAAATTGTGCAACAATAAACTGTTAAAATAACTGAAATATAGCATTATTAATATTTAATAAACATGATTAATTATGTCTTTGTTTGTTAACAGGAAAATAACTATTAACTAAGTTCAATTAACTATTAATTTACCATTTATAAATGATGGTTATTATAAAATTCTGTTATGTGTGCTGTTATCTAGACAACGTTTCTTTATGGAAACTGGTCATTACAATAACTTGTTGATATTTATTACCATAAATAGACTTTAGGAGTCGTAGTTAACTTCAGTTTTTATGTCCGCATGCTTAGATTTTTTACCATTTTCTACCATTCTTTGCACGGATGACTCAGCCAGGACGGTTTTACGGACGCACCAAAAATAACTCAAGTCCCAACTCTACGATGACGTGTCATTGCACTGCATTGTGGGATAACTTTGGGGATTAAGAGCAAGCCGGATGACGTCAAACTGTCTTTGTGAACCTCCATTTGAACCCGCTTCCACAAAGTCAACTGTAAAAAAAAACATCCAATTCAAATCCAGGGATTATAACTCAGGATGCTGTTATTATTAAACTAAAGCACATTATGGTTTACTGTTTGAGTCATTCGCCTGGAAAAAATGTTGGATACAGTGAGGTTTGCGAGCCGTAGTTTTTCCACAATATAATTTAGCAGCTGGAGGTTGTTTTTTTTTGTCAAGAATGTGTTTGTGACTATGCATTTAGTCATACCAAAAAAAATTAAACAGACATTTCTCCTAACTGTCTTGTGTTTGTCCTCAGAGACACCGTTTCCAGCTTTCTGAGACATGCATTCACGGGGGTAACGAGAGCGGAGAGGAGCGGAAACGAGGACGGAGATCAACAGCTGATAAGGTTCGGTGGGAGGGAACAGAGAGGATTGTGGGATTTAAAGAGGGAAAAGACAAGAGAGGGACACAGAGGCTAAGTCCCGAGACACACAGGGAACGCCAGGAGCGCGTGGCGGCTGCGTGATTCACACGTCGGGTGTTCACACCAGCTGTGTTTCTGCTGCGTTTCTGCTGCTGCTGCAGCTCTTTCTTTCTACATAGAGTTTGCCTTTTAATATCCATTTAATTTCATTATAAATATAATTTATATTTATTTTAGACAGAGAAAGGTTTAGAAATGTGTGGTAGTTTGTAAATAAAAGTAATAATCCACAATTAAAACCCCGTACTTTATTCATTCATGGAGCTCTCCAAGTCACTGCATGTTCTACAACACTGTCCGGCACGTATTTCAGAATAAAAGCCTTGTGTTAACAAATGAAGGAATTCTGTCCAAGAAAAAACGCTTGAGGGCTTTTATTTTTAAATGAAAGCAGGAAGTGTTGATTTAAAAATAAGTCTTTACCTTTTTTTAATCTCCGTAACATATTCTACAGATAGACATGGAAACTGTTGTTGCTGTGAACCGTGCGGCACGTGTCAAAAATAGGCGAGACCTTGAATCTCTAAAAGAGACGCAGCTGAAACGCGGTCAGTGTGGCTGCTTTAACCTGTTAACACGGACGGCGAAATAAAAAACAACAGGTAACGCAGCCGCCACGCGCTTCTGACCGTTCTAGTGTGTGCCGGGCTTAAGACCCTAAAATCTGCCGTGTATTTGATCCCATTTTACAACACCTGTGTGTGTGTGACTATTATTTATTTAACAGCATTTAACTAATAGCTGCTGGAATGATCATTCACATCGTGCAAAAGGTTTGCAGGTCGTTAATCAGTCGGCTGTTGTTTACACTAAATTAACATGTTGACACAGCCGGAGGGAAACTGAGCGCTCTAATCACAATTAAAGTTTAAACGCGTAATGAAACAACCTTTGCTAATAACATTTTGAACAATGAATGTAATTTGTGTGCATGTGCTGTTGGGAGGGGAGCTTCCTGGCTGTCGGTGTGGTCACTAGTGAGAACATACCTCCGGGGTAGTAACTGTCCATATAGAGCAGTCAGTTTGATTTCCTCCTACACCCGGTACATCGGCACACACCAGACAGTTAATGAGTTCAGCCTGCCGGGCAGCACCTGCACTGGAGCATGATGGGATATAGCTGTGGGTGGGGGGCGAGAGATAGTGTGGAGGAGGGCGAAGTGCAAATAAATGAATGTGACTCAGGCGGAAATCATGGCCGTGACATTCAGCATAGAACTGTAAATAAATGTTATTTTGGGGGGTACCATTATCTAATAATGGCTCTCTACCACGACAGGAACTTTTAGGAACCTGTAAGTTCATTGTTTTTTCCCGGTTTCAGACGAACACATTCTCACTCGTCAAATACAGCAGCGCTACGCTTCAAACCGTGACGCTCTACGTCACCTCTCTTACAAAACCGTCTGCTACTTCAGCACCACGGACAGCGCCATGGTTTATCAATACACAGCACAGTTAGGCCACTGAGCCGTGGTCGGGGCCATAGATTCTGACTTACTGTCATTTCAGAGCCATGGTCGGGGCCATAGATTCTGACTTACTGATATTTTAGAGCCGTGGTCGGGACCATAGATTCTAATTTACTGACATTTCAGAGCCGTGGTCGGGACCATAGATTCTAACTTACTGACATTTCAGAGCCATGGTCGGGGCCATAGATTCTAACTTACTGACATTTCAGAGCCGTGGTCGGGACCATAGATTCTAACTTACTGACATTTCAGAGCCATGGTCGGGACCATAGATTCTAACTGACTGACATTTCAGAGCCATGGTCAGGGCCATAGATTCTAACTTACCGATATTTCAGAGCCACGGTCGGGGCCATAGATTCTAACTTACTGATATTCCAGAGCCGTGGTCGGGACATATATTCTAACTTACTGATATTTCAGAGCCGTGGTCGGGGCCATAGATTCTACTGATATTTCAGAGCCGTGGTCGGGGCCATAGATTCTAACTTGATATTTATGCCACCATAACTACGTAGAGTGTCGTAGTTTGACCAAGCGGCTGTATTTGACGACTTCAGCAGCGCTTCATCTTTACGATTTTTTTTTACTTTTTTAAGAAAAAATTAAATATTAGTGATGCAGCATTCGCGGTCTTGCTACTTCCAGGTTACTGTTGGAAATGTTACTTGATTTTTGTACCACCCCGAACGTTGCTGGGACAACGCTGCACAATCTACAGTTCAAAAGGAGAAATAAATAACAAGGCAGCGTAGCAGACGTTCCCTGCGGTGCCTAATCTAAACACTAGACCTGTGTTATTAATCACAGTGTTGCATTCGTTCCTCCGAGAGAACCCGGAACTTGGATTTAGTTCCACCGCCTGAGCTGTGCCGAAATTTAAGGATCAGGAGCTGTGGAAACAAAAGCAGAACCAGTGACGAGTTCAGTTCCTGTCGTGGAAAAAGGGCCTATAAGGCACCGTATATCACTTACAAGCCATTAATAAAGAACAACGTTTGGGTTGCCAGGTTGTAAACAGTCCGTGTCGGCTCGCTGCCGTCAGTGTGTGAATGAGAGGCAAAAATTGTAAAGTGCTTCGGATAAAAGCATCATATTAATGCAGTTCACCTGAAACCTACTCATCTAGACGCCGACCTACATTTAACCTTTTGATTGGAAAATTCAGATGTCTGTTTCATCCCTCTGTTTGTCTCTGTTTAAAGGGACACATCAGAGCGTGTTTCTAGGTCACTGCACATGTTTTTAAAAGTAGTATAAAGCCTTTAGTGTCTGTGTGAAGTCTCATACATGTTGAGTCGACGTCGGCTGAAGACTAAAAGTTATAGAAGTAAAAAAAAAGTCATCTCTGCTGCACACTGCATTAGCTGCTACGAGCGTAACACACCAGAATACATCAGACCGGCACATACGGGTAGAAACCAAGATCAAGCATCTTGACCTGATTTATTTTGGGTATGTCTGTCTAGTCCAGGGGTCAGCAACCTTTACTATCAAAAGAGACATTTTAGGCAAAGAAAGAAAAAAAACAATCTGTCTGGAGCTGCAAAACATTTTGATATTAGGGCCACACTGAGGGAAAAACATCTGAGATTTACAGAATAAAGTCATAACTTTTTATAACTTTCGTAATATTACGAAAAAAAGGCAGAATTTTACGAGAAAAAAGTCGTACTATTACGAGAAAAAAGTCGTAATATTACGAGAAAAAAGTCGTACTATTACGAGAAAAAAGTCGTAATATTACGAGAAAAAAGTCGTAATATTACGAGAAAAAAGTCGTAACGTTATGAGAATAAAGTCATAATACTACTTTTTTTCTTGTAATATTATGACTTTATTCTCGTAATATTACGACTTTTTTTTCTTATAAACCTACGACTTTATTCTCTAAATCTCAGATTTATATATTTTTCCTCAATGTGGCCCTAATACTCCGTCGTACCGTCGTACCATATACCTACAACAATGATAAATAAAAATGAAGATGTAAACAAAAAAACAGTTATTCATTTCCATTTTTATAAATCCACAGGGAGCCACTGGAGAGGAGCTGAAGAGCTGCAGGTTGCTGACCCCGTGTTTAGGTGAACCACACCTTCCAGCACCTCTAGAGCTGAAGAGGTTGATGATCTTATCCCATTATGTCGTGCTGATGAACCTCCGGGACAAAGATGCGTAACTCAAATGGTTGGCTAAACGTTGCAGGCGCCCATATTTAACCAAATCACCTTAGACCACCTTAAAATAACGACCCGCGTGTTACCTTGTGAAATATGTGAAATCTCAGCTGGAGTTTGGTTTGAACTCGACAGACCGTCCAGTCAGTAATGAAGGATCTTGTCGCTGCTGTTTCACACTAAGTTGCAGCCTGTTCGTTTGAAGCTTCTCTCTTGTCGCTACATGCCGTCTTTTTTTTCTTTTTCCTCATTATCCCACATTTCACTCTCGTCGCTCCTCACACTGATCCTCTCATCACTTTTTTCTTGCTCTCTGAAAAAGAATCTGAGTCGCTTGTACTTGGACCGCTTTCCCACATCCCTCTAAGTCGTAACGTCCACCTCTGTCTTTTATTCTGTTTCCCACTCTGACATCTTTTCTGTAGGATGAATCCACATTAAACACACATTTTTTCATTACATAACAATGTCTGACGTTTCACAAAGCTTGCATCATGCATCCTCGTCCTCCTCCTGAACTCAAAAAATCTGAGATTTTAAATTTTTTTTTAGGGCTTTTCTTTCACCTGACAAATTCATTTTTGCACGGTTCCACCAGCGGCCTCCGATTTCGTACGCTTTTCAGAAGGCGCGTGGACAATCAGCTCATATCCCTCGCAGTAAAGGAAGCTGCTGCTGCTGCCCACATTTCGCAGCTTCAATCCCCACAACCTGCTTACGTCCCCCCCCCCACCCCCTTGTAAGCCACTCTGGGTTAAATGTACCAGCTAAATGCTTCACATGTGGAATGACGATGGAGTAGAGCCCTATTTTAACAAGATTTGCATTAAAAGTCCAAGGTTATAGTAGAATCAGCCGAACGTCATCTTTCTTTTCAGAACTTTTCCACTCAGTCAGTGTCGCAAATCCTTCATGCAAAGCTGACTTTCACTCGAACAAATCCCCCCCCAAAAAAGGTCCTTCGCCACAATGAGGTCACGTCCTCAAAGGGGACAGCGCTTCGATCGGTCGAGGAGACCTCGAGTCACCCGGCAGCTCCTCTCCTGTCATTCTTTTAAGTCCCGCTCGTCTTTGCCTCCTCTTCTATTTCGGGCTTCGATAAAACTCTTTAATCCCCCCGTCGCCTCGCTCTCACTCTGTTGTTTCTATTTCCTCTCACATCTTTATCTCCCCTCCGTCTCCATCTCGTTTTCTCCTATTGTCTTCCGGGAAACAAAACATTTCCTGACAACGATTTTCTTTTCCTCCCCGGCCTCTTCCTCCGTCGCCTCCATCGACCTCCTCACACCTCCCTCCTCCCTCAGGCTCTCACACGTCGGTGGCGTTCAGGTGGGTGGACACCACATCCTGGGTTTCAAGCACAATCTTCTTCGCCCTCCCTCCTCCGCCTCCTCCTGCTCCTCCGACGGGGTGAATGCTGTCCAGCCGGCCGCTCCTCCCCCTCTCCCCTGCCCTGCGACACTTGAAGACGGCGAGGAAGGCGGCGCGGTAGTTGCGGTTCATCCAGCCGTACAGCAGCGGGTTGGCGAAGGTGGAGCACATGGCGACCACGTGGAAGACGGTGTAGAGCAGGCGGAAGTCGCGCATGTCCAGCACCGTGCTGTCGATGTCCGTGGCCAGCTGGAAGGCGTGGAAGGGCAGCCAGCTGACAGCGAACACCACCACCATGGTCACCAGCATCTTGGTGGTTTTGCGGCGCCGGCGGTGGCGCTCTGAGCCGGCGCTGCTGCTGCCGCCGCTCTCCGCCGGGCTGACGTGGCCGCGCAGTTTGGACCAGATGCGGGCGTAGGCGAAGGAGATGATGGAAAGCGGCAGGAAGTACTGCAGGATCAACATGGAGATGCTGTAGACAGTGCCGTCGGTGTTTTTACCGGGCCACTTCTCCGTACACACCTGCAGGACAAAAGACATGTTCACTTTAGTTTAACCCTCTGAGACCCGCGGGAATGAAGAGGCTGTATCAGGTTCAGACAATGGAGTGAAGATACTGATATGAAACTAGAAAACCTGATGAATCCATCGGTACCAACTACGTCATACTAGCTTGTCGGGAAGGAGGTTAAATAACGCTCCAAACTTAGGTGACATTTTGGAGGAAAGGGTTAGGGTAAGGGTTTTTGCGACAGCCAAACTCCAAGATAGCGAGAGCAAAAAACCAAGATGACGACAGCCAAAAACCAAGATAGCGACGGCTAAAAACGAAGATGACGACGGCCAAAAACCAAGATGATGACGGCCAAAAACCAAGATGACGACGGCCAAAAACTAAGATGATGACGGCCAAAAACCAAGATGATGACGGCCAAAAACCAAGATGACGACGGCTAAAAACCAAGATGACGACGGCCAAAAACCAAGATGAAGATGGCCAAAAACCAAGATGGTGTCGGCGAAAAATGCCTAACTCGAGGCTTCAAAGCTGTAGTCCACACACCAGTAGGTAACGTCATGGTGACGACGTCCACTTCTTCTATACAGTCTGTGGTTGAGGCCCTTGTTAAATAAACTAATAAACTAAAGGGGCCTTGAATGTCTGTAGCAACATTCACATCAATCCATCCAATAGTAACCGGAAAGGAGTGGAAAGCGTGGTGATGAAAGGAGTGAGGGGAGGACGGGAGGGAGAGATGAAAGAGTTGAAAGAGAGGAGGATAGGTAGCAGGCAGATCAAAGACATGGCGGAGGACTGATCGTACCTGGATGGTGTGTCCAGGCTCCAGGGTGAAGGAGCCGTACTCTCTGAAGATGGCCAGAGGGCTGGCGAGCACGGCGCTCAGCACCCACGTCAGCGCTATCACCCCGAAACACACGTCCTTACGCATCCGGGTCTCCAGGTGGTACACGATACACCTGAAACACACAACCGCAACACGTTTTTTTCTCTTTAGCAGAGGGGATGGCTGTTAGAGATTAATAATGAATGACGGAACACATGTATGTTTTCAGTGAAGGTAAAAATACAGGTTAAACTCCCACATTCTGATGCTGGTAAATGTTTTATGGGACTCTGGGCGGTCATTGTGGTCATATCTCAGAGAAATCCTGGTTGAATAAAAATAAACACACGTGTGCACGGTGACTACGTGCACTTCTTCTATACAGTCTATGGTTGAGGCCCTTGTTAAATAAACTAGTAAACTAAAGGGGCCTTGAATATCTGTAGCAACATTCACATCAATCCATCCAATAGTTGTCAAGATGTTTCACTCCTAAAGATGTCAACCTGATGGGGGCGCTAGAGGATAAGTCACCAAACTCAGTTGAACTCATCCTTTGGGGACCAATACCAGTCCGACCAACATCAGCATTATTATCCAATCGCTAGTGTGGCTAATAATAAAAACAAAACAAACACTGAAAAGACCTTATTCATTCCACTTTTCTTCCATTATACGTGGAAGCAAACTTCAGTAATCACCTCTTCTGTCTTCCAAAAGTAAAAAAGTCTTGGCTTCAGCTTATTCAGCACAATAACAGTGTTGACAAGCAGGAGAGAAAGTGCTTCTCGGGTTTCTCGTTCTGTCCTCCAGTAAGCATTAGAGTCGACTCGGCTCCAGAGCTGTAAATGGCCTGGCAGCACAATGTGCTTCGGTTTTGCTTACTAGAAACGAGCCAAGTGGGTCTCTGTGGTCTTCTGGCAGCCGTCTGTTGTTTTGCATATTGGATCAAAAGTTGGCGAAGCTGCATTTAGCTTTTTACAGTCCCTGCTGATGCACCGACCTGAGAGGAGCCGTGGCCAAAATGTAACCTCTTTAAAAGTAGGACTCCAACTTTTGATTCCTCTCAAAGTCAAAGACAAAGTTTATTCTGTTAAATTTACCTCCACGCTAATCTCTATAAACAGATATGAATGTAGAGGCTGTCGGTAACGGGGCAGGATTTTGGTATCGGAATCGTTCTGTTTCCCATTTGTGGACTGACTAGTGTTGACCAAATATACCATGAAAGAAGGGGATGCTACTTTGTGATGGACAGGTCGCTATCGCGGCGTTGTCCGGTACAACTTTAACCCTTTCACAGTGTGTTTTCAGTTCATCAAAGTTAATTGTAACATTTTTGGTCGCCTGAAAATGTTTTATCCAGCGTTCAGTTGTACTCACTTCTGGTTGCAGAAAACCAAGATGGTGACGGCAAAAAACCAACAGGGCGATTGCAAAAAACCAAGATGGCGACGGCCTGAAACCAAGATGGCGACGGCCAAAACCAACATGGCAACGGCCAAAAAGCAAGATGGCGATGGCCAAAAAGCAAGATAGCAACGGCCAAAAACCAAGAAGATGACAGCCAAAAACTAACATGGCGACGACCAAAAAGGAAGATGGCGAAAGCTTAAAACCAAGATGGTGAAAGCAAAAAAACACGATGGTGAAAGCCAAAAATGGTGAAAGCAAAAAAACACGATGGTGAAAGCAAAAAACCACGATGGTGAAAGCCAAAAACCACGATGGTGAAAGCCAAAAACCACGATGGTGAAAGCAAAAAAACAAGATGGTGAAAGCTAAAAACCAGGATAGCGAAGGCCCAAAACCACAATGGTGAGGGCCAAAAACCACGATGGTGACGGCAACAAACCACGATGGTGACAGCCAAAAACCACGATGGTGAAAGCCAAAAACCACGAGGATGAAAGCCAAAAACCACGATGGTGAAAGCCAAAAACCACGATGGTGAAAGCCAAAAACCACGATGGTGAAAGCCAAAAATGGTGAAAGCAAAAAAACACGATGGTGAAAGCAAAAAAACATGATGGTGAAAGCCAAAAACCACGATGGTGAAAGCCAAAAACCACGATGGTGAAAGCAAAAAAACAAGATGGTGAAAGCTAAAAACCAGGATAGCGAAGGCCCAAAACCACAATGGTGAGGGCCAAAAACCACGATGGTGACGGCAACAAACCACGATGGTGACAGCCAAAAACCACGATGGTGAAAGCCAAAAACCACGAGGATGAAAGCCAAAAACCACGATGGTGAAAGCCAAAAACCACGAGGATGAAAGCCAAAAACCACGATGGTGAAAGCCAAAAACCACGAGGATGAAAGCCAAAAACCACAATGATGAAAGCCAAAAACCACGATGGTGAAAGCCAAAAACCACGATGGTGAAAGCCAAAAACCACGATGGTGAAAGCCAAAAACCACGAGGATGAAAGCCAAAAACCATGATGGTGAAAGCCAAAAACCACGAGGATGAAAGCCAAAAACCACGATGGTGAAAGCCAAAAACCACGAGGATGAAAGCCAAAAACCACGAAGAGGAAGTCTTGGCCCAGATATCCACTGGCTACATCAGAAGCCCAGAAATATGGCCGTTGCTCCCAGAGGCTGATGGTCATCAAACTGATAGCCGATTTCTCATATGGCCGATAATTTAATTTCCTCTTTGGAGCTCGTTATGTTAAGTATCGGCTGAGGATGATGATGATGATGAAGATATCAGTATGCAGAATGATCTTTTTGGCCTGTGCAGCTAATGATGATCATGAAATGATTCTTATTTATTTATTTGTCAGGAACCATCTGCTGACAACATCCAGTTCAAACAGCGAGCGGAGACGCTTTGTAGCAGGTTTCTCTGTGCGGTCTCCGGACAGGTGGACGCAGAACACACCAACAACGACAACAGATTGAGGACGCCGGTGAGAGGACGGAATATGTTTATTACAGACGTGTTGGTGCTTCATTTAAATCTTTAAAGCAAACTTTTAGCACACCTTCTCCGTGTAGCTCACGACTGTTCTGTTGCAGAGTCATCTGCACTCCACACACGAGCCGCTGTATAATCAGGTCTGCAGGGTCACGCGGGTTAAAATCATGGAAATGAGCCATTGTTCATCTAAAACCTCGCCGCGCCGCCACTCTTAACACCTAGACCTTTATTCCTCTTTTTCCTGAGAGCAGCTGGATTCTGGTGGAAATTACTTTTAGATTTTTACATATTTGTCGTTTAGAGGACGTCAGCACAAAGCGAGCGAGCAGCTTCAGAGTCCTGCTGGTGGCTCAACCTTTTGACTTCTGCGTAGCTTCCCTCCATCGTAACGTTTCAATGTCACTTTGTTCAACTTTTGCTACTAGATGCATTAAAAAGACTAAATATTCACAATTATACTTCACGTTTTAACCAGGCGAGCTAACGCTGTTAGTTCAGTTACACCTGGAGAGATGAGGGGAACAGTAATGTTGTGGGAAATACAATAAATTAGGGATGATATTATGTATTTGGAGATTTCAACAAGAAGAAATATTACTTCCACAACAGCTGGAATTAATGCATTTCTTTCTTTTGTTTTTGCATATAAAAAATTTAATATTATCTGAGATTATGAAGTCATGCACTTAGAAGAAAAAACTCACAAATTTAGGGGAAAAACTTGAATATTATCTAAGATCATAAAGTCATACATTTACGAGGAAAATGTTTGAATATTGTCTGAGATTATAAAGTTATAAATTTACGAGAATAAATGTCACCATAATAAACATCGCTTCCCTTTCCAAGGTTGGATCAACCTCCTCACACCACAGACGTCGCCGTTAAACACTGCGGTAATGTGAGCCTCAGAGTGCTAAATATATTAATTATATTAGTATTTATTTATAATCATCAAAGAACACACAATGAACACAAAAGAAAACGTGTATATGTCTCTTTCAGGACCTTTCTTACCATCCTCACCATAAGAACACGGGAGATAAATTTGTAAATTTAATCTCAGAGAATTTCAGAATTTATTTCCCGCATAACTGAGTTTTTTTTCATAAATTTACGACTTTAATCTCGGAAATTTGTCCGTTTTTTCTCGTAGATTTACGGCTTTAATCTCAGAGAATATCAGTTTTTCTTGTAAATTTATTGACTTTAATCTCAGAGAATATCTGAGGGGTTTTTTCTGCGACTTTAATCTCGTAAATTCTAAATTTTTTCTCAGATTATTACATCTCACCCCCCTGCTCCATAATTTCCTTTTTTTTTAAACCTACAATGGCCCTAATATGCCGTCGTATTACCCTGTATAACTGCCACACACACATGTTAACAGACCACAAACACTGATCCCCCCCGCCCCGCTCTAAGCCCCACCCACCTGTGGCGGTCCAGGGCGATGACGTTGAGCGTCACCGTGGAGACGTGCACGGCGAGCCCCTGGGCGTAGGGCAGCAGGAAGCAGAGGGTGCCGCCGAACTTCCACTCGCCCTGCAGCGTGTAGACGAGGGTGAAGGGGAGGCACAGCGTGTTCACCAGCAGGTCAGCTGGAAACCGAGAAGACAGGAAGTTACTGAATATATCATTAAACAAACGTGTTCATTGAAACCCTTCTAAACCCTCAAGAAGCTGGACATAACAGGAAATCAAATGTTTTCTTTCTAAAAGAGAACTCTTTGCAGTTTACCAGCACAAATCAGAAGCCCATCCCTGGTTCACAGCTGAACATCATAATCCATCGTTATATGAAACCATAGAAACTGTCAGCGGAACATATCTGTAACCGCCGCCACCTACACATCAGAACAGAATGAATTATGACGTTACATAACCAGTTTGTAATTTAATCACCAGAGCTTTCTTTGTCTTTATCCACTTTAACCACGGTTCCTTTACGCTTCAGCAAAATGAAATAAACACAAAACAACCGGTGAGCGTCAGATCTACAACCACAAAGAGAGACGCCATCTGCTCAGACAGACAGCAGGTCACATGATCAGTCACGTCCACCTCTGGATGTGCGAGCGTCAACATCTGTCGCGTTCTTCAATCTTGATTTGAAAAAAAGTTACACAAACTGAAACACTTCCTGCATCGTATCAGGAACGTTTCCTGCGTTTAAACGATTCAGAACCATTTTAATCCCAGAGGAATGGTGCAAGGACCTTTTTCTCTTTTCACAGTACAAACAAAATAGTTTATACAAAGACGAGTCTTGCTTGATGATGCAAACAGTTGCCTTCATTTTTGTATGTGGTTTATGGAGCTCAGTGTTCTCTGCACCACTATAGGCAGTACTTAAAGGTCCCGTATAAATTACGTAACAAATGTACAGTAAAATAAGTCAACGTTGACTTTGGGTTTCACACAATATACTTCTACAATATTATTGCTTCCTGGGTGGAAAGTAACGCTAGAGGGGTACCCCGTGTGTCGGTCTCGGTATCTGACGAGTTGGGGTGAGAATGTGTTGGTATTTCAGTGTTAAATATTAAAAACGTGGATGAGTAAAGCGAGCCACAGTCCGCTTTACTGTCGTCCCGGTGGCCAACAGACAACAACCTCAATGAACAGTCTCTTTGTTTAAAGGTGTCACATCTGTAAAACGTTATGTCACATCTGTAAAACGTTTATATAGCAGTGGAGCTCTTCTCCTGAAAGAATGACAGATACTTTGTCCCTGCTCTGACCTCCAACGAGATGTGACCCGGCAGGGACTGACCCGGCATCCCGGAAGGGGGGTCGGGCCAAGTCTGCAACCCCTCAATCAGTTCGGGATGTTTCATCTGTGATAAGGGCATCGTGCCAAATCGTGTTAGAGAAAAATAAAAGCTGCAGGGTCTCTTTTGGTTTCCCAATTGTTGACCTTTTGCTTCCTGTGATGTTTCCGGCCAGAAACAGAGGAAAAGAGTAAAAGAGAGAGAGAGAGAGAGAGAGAGAGAGAGAGACCAATGAACGGTACAATAAGAGGTGTATATTTAAGACGACTCCTCCGGTTATTTAAAAAAGGGAAGTACAATTACTACATTAACAGGTGTCCAAACGAACCGCAGCGGAGTTCCATTAAAATGGACTAAATGTTGGCTTGGGAAAGAGGACCAGATCCAGAGTCCTAAATCTCAATCCAAATAGAGAGAAAGCCACTCCATGTAGCCTGGATGAAATCCCTGGATTACGTCCAATGCCAACATTGCTTGGCTGATGGCAACATGCCACCTTTATGGATTTCTAAGCATCCATTCATGTAAACGTGTTCTCATTTCACCGCGTTACCACGTGGCTGTTGCTGTGGTTTGGACCTTGTGTGTTTTAACAAATAGAAAGAGCAGAATATCATCTGCGTCGTCCAGTAATGAGACGACGCAGATGATTAAGACAAAAAGACAAACAAAGACTGAGAGAGACATTGAGAGTGAGCGGACCAGCCTAAGGGCGTCCAGCTCTCTGTTTGTTTACCACAAACCGTCTGCTCTCCTGCCCACTCCCGTTCTGTTTCGGGGGTTATTTAACCGACAACTCTCTGGCTGTCGCCGTTTCTACCTTCCTGCACATTTCACATCACATCAGTCACACTGCTTCTACTCCTCTTCCTCCTCTCTGCCGGAGCCTTCATCACATCCATCCCAACACAGCTGACATGAAAGGAATCTGTTTATCACATCTTCTCGAGTACGCTATGTTTATATATATATATATGTTAACATTTCTGGTTACATTTTGAGCTTCTATATAAATACCTTTAAAGGGGACACATCACATCTGGGGATCTGGAGTGTCTAACAACCCAGTCAGCTGTTTGTGGGCCGTCTAGATCAGAAAACATGTGATTCAACGAGCCGTTCAGATGAGGTTCCTCTTCCTATGTCAACAGTTTGGTCGCCTAAAAATGTCTTATCCAGCGTTCGGTTGTACTTAGCTCCACCCTCGTGTCACTTCTGGTTGCAAAAATGCAACATGGCGATGGCCAAAAAACCAAGATGGCGATGGCAGAAAAATGCAAATGCAACTACATAAATAATGCAAAAAATAAATAAATGAATAAAAAACAAATGTAAAACTAAATTAATTAATTAAAAAAATAATAAAAATAAATACATAAATAAATTAAAGGGAAAATTAAATATAAGAGTAAATAAATAAGGGAATTAATAAAAAGTTGAACAAATAAAGAAGCAAATTAAAACAGAAATATCAATTTATGTCAAATTTTATCAATTACTTAATTGCTACATATATTTGTAATATTATATTTGCTGCATTTAATGACATATTTATTTATTCATTGAATCATTTATTTATTCATTCATTTATTTATTTTTATTTTGGCAGCTTCCGTCCTCCATACATGCCAGGGGCATCGAGACAAACTAAACTTTTAATGGAGAATCGTGGTATTTATATGCTCTTTGTGAAACGCTACAAACCAAACATGGTGGTACTTAAAGCTGCACTAATCAATATTCTTATATTGTAATGTGATATGAAAGATGCCGTTCATAGTGACATTATAAATCCAACGTATCATAGAGCGGTGCACATGCAGTGAGGAGTCGTCTTATTTAAAGAGACACTGCAGAAAGAATGTACCGATTTTAATAAAAACTTTAACAGAGCTTTTACATCCAAAACTTTAAAAAGGGAAAAAGCTGATATCAATGTTTTTTCAGGACACAGGCAATCACTGTGTGTGTGTGTGTGTGTGTGTGTGTGTGTGTGTGTGTTTATTAATAATAGCCGGCGGTTAAGATTTAGTTTGCATCCAATTTTCTTTACACTTTTCAGAACAGCCAACACCCCGGGCTGTATACTGAGCACATGACACACTGCAAAGAAGTGCTTCTTTACACTCCGTCTAATTATTTTCTTCTACTTCATGAACGTATTTGTTTATGTATTTCTTGGAGAGGCGAAGGAGAAAAGGAATCTAAACTCTTATTGCCGCTCCACTCCACACATTCAGAGGATGGATGGATCAGACTAGAGACCTAGAGCATTCAGAGGATGGATGGATCAAACTAGAGACCTAGAGTATTCAGAGGATGGAAGGATCAAACTAGAGACCTAGAGCATTCAGAGGATGGATGGATCAGACTAGAGACCTAGAGCATTCAGAGGATGGATGGATCAGACTAGAGACCTAGAGCATTCAGAGGATGGATGGATCAGACCCAAAAGATTGTGTTTATTGTGGGTCTCAGAGGGTTAAAAACACACTATATATAGTTTCAGTAATTTCCTTTCCTTATGAAACAAACAGGAGGACCGGCCTGTTTTCAGTCGCTGTCCGTGGTGCTGAAATCTCTCCCAGCTGCATCTGGAGGCACAATCCATCCATCCATCCATCCATCCATCCATCCATCCATCCATCCACCCATCCATCCATCCATCCATCCATCCATCCATCCATCCATTCATCATCCATCCATCCATCCATCCATCCATCCATCCATCCATCCATCCATCCATCCATCCATCCACCCATCCACCCATCCATCCATCCATCCATCCACCCATCCACCCATTCATCATCCATCCATCCATCCATCCATCCATCCACCCATCCACCCATCCATCCATCCATCCATCCACCCATCCACCCATCCATCCATCCATCCACCCATCCACCCATTCATCCACCCATCCATCCATCCATCCATCCACCCATCCACCCATCCATCCACCCATCCACCCATTCATCCACCCATCCATCCATCCATCCATCCATTCATCCACCCATCCATCCATCCATCCATCCATCATCCATCCATCCATCCACCCATCTATGTGTTTCACTGGTTCACCGTCACATTAGCCGTCCCTGATGTGTGCGTTCTGAAGTTAATGTATGATTGTTCATCTCCAGGTTTCCCTCCCGTCCCCACACAGCCCTGCACCACTTCACACTCCATTACCTCTCGTTGTTTACGTGTCACATTCATTTGCCCGTGTGCTGCTGATGTGCTGCTTTATTAATCCAGGTTTCCCTCCCGTCCCCACACAGCCCTGCACCACTTCACACTCCATTACCTCTCGTTGTTTACGTGTCACATTCATTTGCCCGTGTGCTGCTGATGTGCTGCTTTATTAATTCACCTCTTTATTTGTTTTCATGTGAATTCATGTATTTATCACAACGTGTTTACTTGGTGTGTACTCGGTGTAACGCAGAGTCGTGTTTTCATGTTTTAATTCATCTTATAATGGCGTGAGGCAGAAAGTCAATTTATGGTGTTTTAGGAATTAAAACTCACGTTGGAAGCGTCCTGGTGGCGTTCTGACACCCGTCATCATGATTTTGGGCCCTAGACATTTTAGTTTTTGGTCGCCACCATCTTGGTTTTTGGTCGCCGCCATCTTGGTTTTTGGCCGTCGCCATCTTGGTTTTTGGCCATCGCCATCTTGGTTTTTGGCCGTCGCCATCTTGGTTTTTGGCCGTCGCCATCTTGGTTTTTGGCAGTCGCCATCTTGGTTTTTGGCCATCGCCATCTTGGTTTTTGGCAGTCGCCATCTTGGTTTTTGGCCATCGCCATCTTGGTTTTTGGCCGTCGCCATCTTGGTTTTTGGCCATCGCCATCTTGGTTTTTGGCCGTCGCCATTTTGGTTTTTGGCCGTCGCCATCTTCGTTTTTGGCCGTCGCCATCTTGGTTTTTGGCCGTCACTATCTTAGTTTTTATCGCCATCTTGGTTTTCGAACGTCGCCATCTTGGTTTTTGGCCGTCGCCATCTTGGTTTTTGGCCGTCACTATCTTAGTTTTTATCGCCATCTTGGTTTTCGAACGTCGCCATCTTGGTTTTTGGCCGTCACCATCTTGGTTTTTATCACCATCTTGGTTTTTATCACCATCTTGGTTTTTGGCCGTGTCCTCCCATCTTTCTTTTCTGTTTCCTGTCTGTCTTCACGGTACCCTCTCTAATAAATACTTTCCAGAAACTATCTTAAAAGAAGAAGATTGGATTGTAATGAACGCCTCGATCCAGGCAGTGAAAGTAGGTTTAATCATGCACCAGCGTGAAATTTCACAATTGAGCATGGTGTGTCACTTCAGAGGCGTGAATCTCGCCTCCTTCACACTCCTCTCATTAGAAATAAATAGGTGCCGAGGCGACATCAATCGGCGTGTGCGGAGGCCGAGAGAGAATAAGATTTATGTCGCACCACCGAGCAGATGTTTTGTGGTCAGAGTTGAGATATTCTCCGGCTCATTAAAATAATGCGGAGCTCTGCAGGCTGTCACAAACACACACACACACACACACACACACACACACACACACACACACACACACACACACACACACACACACACACACACACAGTTCGGTCCTTTATCTATATCATTTGAACAGGATCCCAGTCAGGTGACGCCGTAGATGATTAGTGAGATATTTTCTTTTTCTTTGCCTCCGTTTTTTGGCAACTCTGCTGCTTCCCTGCTGAGCGCCAGTGGCTGTTAGATAAACGTATGAGAGGGCTGATTATTATCGACTCACGTTGGCTTATCACAACAGCAGCTTGTTGTCAGTCGGTCCGCCCTGAATACTTTCACAAATGCTAAAAACACGCTAAATGAAAACGCCGACACGTGTAGAAAATGTAGACGATTAGCACTTTAAAGAACTTCACAAGCGTCTCTTGATCTTTGTCTTCCTCTCTCCACCTCTTCTTCCTGTGATTTATGATTGGTTAATGTACACAGAGCACGTATAAACTCCTAAAAATACTCCTGTGTGCCTCTGGGAGTTCTTCTGAAACAGTCTATTTTTACTCTCGTCACATTTTACATCTCGTAAAACAACGGCGCCGGATTGTCCTCGCCAGACGTGTGAATGTCAAACACACCAACAACAAATGTTTGATTTCATCTCTCTCTCTCCCTCTCTCTCTCTCTCTCTCTCTCTCTCTCCCACACAGCAGCAGCAGTCATCACGGAGAAATAGCAAATAACAGCTGACAGATGTTTGAGTCATCATCACAAACGACCTACACAGGGCCACACACATGCACGTGAGCACGCACGCACGCACACACACAGTAGCTCTGATTTGATGCTGTCAGACTCATCAGAGCTGGGAAATCCTCTCTGACATCCAGAGAGGACGGCTTGTGTTTGTGTGCAACACACAGACTGTTTATAAGAAGAGGACATACAGTAGTCGCCGTGACGTCACACAAGGGTTTGTGGACTGCTGTTTTGAAGCCTCGGGTTCGGCATTTTGGCCGTCTCCGACTTGGTTTTTCGCCGTCGCCATCTCTATTTAAGTGGATGCATTTGCACTGCAGTCAGTACCGACATCATGGCGTACAAACTAGGTGTGCCACGGTAGTTGGTGTTATTGGTGTTATGTCGAATGCTACAAACTGAAAATGAAAGTGTCTGCTCTGTTTGGAGTCTCAGCACAGAGTAGCAGGAGGAGCAGGATGCAGCGGCGCTGGGTGGAAACCTCCGGCCCCGCAGCGAAAGCTCAACCGAAGAGGCCAGACACGCCGCCACCCAACGTCAAAGAACAAAGAAAGCTCACTACAGATATTGAGCGTCGTCTTATCTTGTAAAACATCTGAAGTCATCGGTAACACCACAAGTTTATTAACCGGTGGGAAGATATCCTCACCGTGACATCCCTAGTACAAATGACACGCCACAAGCAAGAACAGCTTTCTTTTTACACGCCTTGTGCATTAACAGGTCATTCATACGCCGTTTCATGTGACCAGACGGTGCAGATGGTGCTTGTGTGTGTGTGTGTAAACGTACCAACAGCCAGGTTAGCGATGAAGAAGTTGGTGACGGTGCGGAGCGTCTTGAAGCGGTAGATGACGTAGATGACCAGAGAATTACCCAGAACCCCCAGCACGATGATGGTGCTGTAGGCCAAGATCAACACCACCTGCAAACAACAACAACAACAACAGCAACAACAGCTGTAACGCAACTGGTTGTTTTGATGCTTATAGGTTATAACTAATGATGATGTGAAGGCTGTCTTTGTTGTTATAAATGTTTGTTAAAAGGTTTTTTTGAGATTTTGGTGGGATGGCGGCCAAAAAGGTGGAAAAATCAATAAAAGATTAAATTAATGATTGGCGTTTCTTTGACGAATTAGCTAGTAGAGTTTTTGTTTTGATTAATACGTTCAATCACTTCTGATATACATGAACATAGGATGAATATAAAAGGTCTCCTCTACCTGAACACTCAACAGTTTGATGGGGTCTTCTTGAAAATTGACTCCCTCAAACCCCTGCGTGGGCAACGCCGGCGCCAACCCCCCTACGGTATTTTGGCCGTAGTCGTGGTAACCAAAGTTGCCGGGGTCGTCGTCGGGCGGGGGCAGGAGGCGGAGCTCGTCCTGTGTGGCGTTGGCTGCGCTGACGGGCTCCATGTCCGATCATATGCGTTCAGCCGGCAACGCCATTTTTACAGACTCTCGCTCGCTCGCTCGCTCTAACGAGGACCTGAGGGAGGACAGAGACACAGATGGACACGCAGGTCAATAACAGGTAAGAAGACAGACAGTAACTGCATTTCTTTTGGCCACTAGGGGGCAGAAAACCACACCGACACATTATGGCCTTATAAAGCTGTGGTGTTTAACACATAGACTTATATACTGAGATGCATAGCTATGGATGCAATGGCTTATCAATATAGTTGGCGATTAATTTGATCGTTGACAATGATTAATCAATTAATCAATGCAGCACTAAAGACCATATTACAAATAATACAAAATATGATTGTAATTCAAATCCTATAATATTATACAATTGTAGAATTGTATAATATGGGAGCTCACTGGGAGCTCACTGGGAGCTCCCAGTGAGCTCCCAGTGAGCTCCCACCCCCTCAGGCTGCAAATATCCACACAGAAACTAAAAAAGAAGAGATCGAATCAGACCAATGTGGGCGAAGTGAAGAAGTCTGACATCCAGCAAAGTTTTTTGTCTCAGCTGCCAAAACTGTTCCTGTACTTTTTAATATGTGTAACCAAAAAATATTCTCTTTTAAAATGGAGGCATGAAGTTACCTTCAAATGGATCCTGATAAAAACAGATATTTTAGAATCATCTTGGTTTTCACACGTGAAATCACACATATGATGTTTGTCAAGTTAAAAGATCATTTTGCAACTCAAGAAAGTCCCAGTTTGTCGTAAAATAGTTGAAGTATAAAGGTCTTTGCACACCAAGTCCGTATTGTTTGCATGCGTTTTCTTAATCCGTCATCCGATAAACATTACGCACAGAAACCTTGCACACTGAGTCCGATGTGTTTTATTATTCTTTTCGTTGCTGAAATTCGCAATACAAGACAAAACTGAATTAATGACGTGAGTGCGATGCATAGCGTTAGTCCCAAACGGGGCCAATGAATGAATGACGTTAGTAAGAAGCTGTCGGTCCGCCACATTTCATAATGAACTGAAAATTATTTTACACTTCTCAACCGTTGAGATGTTTTTACACTTCTCAACTCGGTGGGTGATGGCGAGGGCGCCGCGGTGCGCCGCGTCTGACTGTGTCATCACCATTTATCATCATCGTGTCTTAAAAAAAACATCAAGAATTTCAATTGAACTGAGGGGTCACTTCCGAAATTACCACAATAAGGTCCATTGGGGGACAACGGAAGGGGCGCGACTTCGCCTCTCTATAAAGTTGACAACAAGGAGGACGAGCAACTTCTATTGAAAAGACAGGGCGCCATCTTGGAAGACGGTAACACATCACAGTGCAGAGACTTAAAGTCCGTGGTTCACAGGTGGGAGAATGTCACACCAGCTGTGTCACAGCTTGTCCACACTCACACATACAGATGTGACCTCTCCGTTTCACAGCTCTGCGATGTCGGCCCGTCGACCGGCCCCGGGGGGGAAACTTCAGTCCACGCTCGCACACACACACCGACGAGGGGGAAACGAACGCACGCACTCACACACAGTCCGCTCTCTAAGTCAGACACACTCACGTGGGAACAAACACGCACACTCCAGTGAGCTGATTCAGTGAGCCAGAGACGCCTGAGGGCGTTCAGCTCCCTCCTGCTCCTCGCTCACCGCTGACAGGATCAGTGACGGCGCCAACATGCACTCACCAGAAAGACAGATAAAAAAACACACGATGCAGCGAGGCGGTGTTCTGCAAACTCACCTCACAAAAGGTTTTCGCAGCACATTAACATCTCTATGAACACGGAGAGGGTTTATATTGTTTTCAATTCACATTACAGGAAAGCTCAACATGACTTTAACAAGGAAACAAAGCATTCTGGTCTCTGGGTTAATGATGGAGGGGAAAGACATGTGTTTCCTTTTAATTAAAGATTCTGTGGGCACCCTGAAAGAGAAGCTAATAACTCTAGGAAATTAATGGGGGCTGGTTTCACTTAACGTCACTTAACATCGCACCACAAGAGCTGCTGCTGAGCCAACTACGTCAGAATGGACGTAGTCACCGAGACGTCACACATTGGTGTGTGGACTACAGATCTGAAGCCTCAAGTTTGGTATTTTGGCTGTCATCATTTGGTTTTTGGTCGTCCCCATCTTGGTTTCTGGCTGTCACTATCTTGTCGTGTTAATGCGTTAAAAACGAATTTGCGTTAATGCGTTACTATCGCGTTAACTTTGACAGCCTTAATAGAAAAGTATGCAGGCAGTTTGTGAGGCAGCTGTTTATGTTCACAGACCGGTGCTGCTGAAAACCACCGGGGTGAGTTTAAAATTAAAAACTGCTGACGCTGAAAAATGTAACATTAAAGTATAAACACAACATAATGAGTGATGGAGTCGTCACACTGGCAGCCGTCACACTGCAGCTTCCCTCAGTAGATGGAGTGATGAGTTTACCTCCATAATAAGGCTGACACCTGCTCCCTGCTCCACATTATGACTGCTGGCCTATAAATAAACACCATCCACTACCTTTTAAACAAGCACGACCCTCTTCATGCCTCCTCACTGACACAAACATTCACACTAAACACAGAAACAACAGGACTAATGTAAGAGCATGCACGAGATGTTTAGGGCGTTTAGATCTCCTCGTCTCTGGAGCCACGTGTTCAAGTTGTCTTTGTGGCTGCAGACATTAATCTTGCATCTCCACCAGGGAACCGTTTTATAAAAGGCTCTTTTTAATGCTGCAGTTTGAGCTCAATGTCAACTTTTAACTTCTTTCTTGTGACAAACCACTGGTGGGCTACTGTTTCTAAGAACTGTTCACTCAGCAGCGACGAGGTTCATCGTTCACGACTCCATCTACTGTCTGCACATTGTGATTTTAACATCTTCTACTCCTTCAGGGAGCCGGCGCCCTCGGCCCACTTTCATTTTTTCAGAGGTTGTAGCGGGCTCAGTTGTAAAGCTAGAGAGAAGATACTACTATCACATGAAACTAGAAAAACTAAAGAATCCATCCATCCATTGTAAGATGGTGACGGCCAAAAACCAAGATGGAGACAGCAAAATACAAAGATAGTGACGACCAAATACAAAGATGGTGACGGCCAAAAACCATGTCATACTAGCTTGTTTCTAAGGAGTCCAAATAATGCTCCAAACTTGCACTAAATTTTAAAATATTAAATTTTTTTTCTCTTGAATTTGTGTTTTTTGTCGTAAATTTATGACTTTATAATCCTAGATAATAATTTTTTTCCCCATAAATTTCTGAATTATTTCTCGTAAAGTTTTAAGTTTTACCAAAACACAAGAAAGAATGCATCAATTCAGATATTCTCTGAATTAAAGTGGTAAATTTACAAGATAAAAACTTGTTTCACTTTGAGATTGAATCAACCTCATCACGCCACAGACGTCGCTGTCAAACACGGCGGTAACGGTTGGTTCCATGGCAACATCTGTATCAAAACATCCGCCTATAAATAATCATTTCTATTCTATTGTCATATTTAATGTCTCTACCGAAATGTCCTGTGTGTATTGTATTGTATTGTTTCCAATACTTTGGTTTATGACCAAATACCTGCAGAACTAACGACGTTCATCAGCCTGAGCTGGACTTTAGACACCACCGTGTCTAACTCTGATCGCAGCGTGATGTTTTTTGACTGCACAGCTTCACAAAGTCAAAGAACACTTTGATATCATTTCATTTTTGTCGAGCGGCTTCATTGACATTCAGCGGACGAGTGAAATCTTGGTCGGATCTCTCTCTGAGGACAATTTTATTATTCGTTGGAGCTGGCACCCGGTGATTAGCCGGGTCAAATCAAAGAGACGCAGTTATTAGAAAACATCAAGAGGGCTCGACACGCCGGATGATACATCCACTCCACAGCAAACCGAGTGTGGTAAACTCTTTAATTTGATCACACAGTGGTTTCTCAGAGGTGTTTGCACGACCCCGAACCGTAGCCAAGGTTAATAATAAAGACTCCTCAGTGTTTCCTTTTGAGGCCCGTCTGCAGCAGAAATCCTCTTCTCTGGGATCAAGCAGCAGAGTGTCTTTAGAACAAAGCGGAGCAGAGCCGAGCATGGAGGTGATGAAGGCGAGTTGAGACGCCTTTTCAACTCCGGATGATCCTGCAGTTTTAATGTAACGTTCCTCATCCTCTAATGCAAAAACCCCTTTCAAACTCTATTTGCTTACTTTTAGTCTCCATTAAAAGTGTGCTGAATCAGCTATTAGCAGATCCTGTTCGTCCTCACCTCACCCCCTCAAAGACTCCTGGGAGACGATCTGGGGACGGACATATCTGACAGTCAGTGAAGTCGTTTCTCTTTAATTAAAGATTCTCTGACACCGACTGTGTTTCCTGAGTGGAGCTCTTGGGGCACCTCTCCTACAGCCCTCTTCATTTCCTTTTTTTTTTTAAAGTTAAATTCATTATCTGATTGCATATATTTTTTCTCTCTTATTATTTAATTTAATTTTCTATTTATTTACTTTTTTAATTATTATTGTTTATTTATTATTATTATTATTAAATATTGTTGTTGTTGTTATTATTATTGTTATTATTATTATTGTATATTATTATTTTGTATTTTTGTATTTTAATTTTTTCTGTTTTATTTCATGTCGAGGACAATGAGTTAATATAAATAATTGATATTTGATAAAATGATTCATGCCATGTCTGCAAAAAAAAACAATAATAAAAAAAGATTTGAAAAAATGCCAGGTTATAAAAAAAAAAGAAAAATCATGCAAAGGAAAGCAAAATGAAAATATAAAACATGAAATAGTGTATGAAAATATCGGGCTAAAATATAAACATAAATAAGATATAAAATAAAGCAGGCTAATATAAATGTGTGGTAGACAACGATTGCAAATGAATAAACTGAATTTAAACAGTTACACACACCGGGCCTCTGAAGTGATTTAAAAGCTGGACATGAACATGACGACTGCTCGGTCCGGTGACTAATGGACCGCCCTAATGACCTACTAATTCAGTGGTTAATTGATGACCTCGTTAACGGTCTTACTGGCTCCAGCGTTGTGTCCACACATGCTGCATGTCCTCATGGGTATTAAACCCAGCTGACCACGAGTTAACAACTCACATACAGTACATCATCATAAACTCTGTTAAACAGACACTCATTATCCCGAACGAGATTTCTACTGATTTACAGTTACTGCGTTCACAGTACGGGGTTGTGATCAATAATCTGTTTAACAAGTCAATTACGAAGCAATCCATAACAGCAGGCAGAAGAGCTGTCGGGATGTCATGATGTCATGTATGAAACGCGTCTGAACAGAAGCACATGCATGGTGGACGTTAACTCGACAGATGGATTAGAGTGTCAGAGACTTTGTTTCCTGCATTCTGGTGACTTTTAAAGAATAAAAATAGCAAATAATGAGTCCACTGTTGCAGCATGTTTCTGTTGATAAGGCCAACTTTTAAATGTACTTGTAATTCTCTGGAAAGAAAACTGAATAATTCTAATAATTCACCCGTCTGGCTGAACTGTCTCTGTTATAAACTAATATTTGGGCGCTGCAGGATGTGTTGAGAGCATCTCTACAGCTACATTAGGTAGCTGTAGCTGTATTGCCGTCCGGGTGGAAACAGTAGAGCTTTCACATGCTGTTCAGTTCCAGAAACAGGTTGAGATAATGAAAAGGAAAACAGTCGGAGTCTCCCGGGGAAATCGGGAGGGTTGGCAAGTGTGCAACTCAACTAATGTGGGTGAGATGAGGCGTCTGTCTCGTCATCCCACTCCACCTCTCAGTGAGAGCTAATCGCTGCAGCTGCAACACTCTGAGATCTGCTCATGGAAAAGTGGGTTTAATGAGATCACATCGTTGTGGAGTCGTCGTCGTCGGGCCGCTCCACCTGAGGCCAGATGGCCACTTCACTCAACAAGTGCGTTGAAGTGGACGTCGCTTCAGAGAAGTGGTCCACTGAGGACAAAGGTGAACGAGACAGGAGACAAGATATCGGTGTATAATACTCGTAATGTTTCTGATCCCTGTAATGCTGCTAAATACCAAGATGAAGACGGCCAAAAGACAAGATGGAGACGGCCAAAAGACAAGATAGAGACGGCTAAATAGCAAGATGGCGATGGCAAAAAGCCAAATTGGCGACAGCTAAATACCAAGATGATGACAGCCAAAAACAAAAAATGGCAACGGCCAAAAGAGAAGCTTACTGTATAAGAAAAATCGGATCGAATTCAAGGAATCTTAGAATGCTTTTCTGTTGTTATTTGGCCAAACATTGAATTAAACCTCGTCCTCCTACTCTGTTGTCCAAATTAGTATCGGTTCAAACTAAATGTCTTCCATTCCTGAGGATCTTTGTTCGACGCGACACTAAACATGACGGCATCGACACAACAGCTACATTTTGGTAAACCGCCGTCTTTGCTGATCTCTCGTGACCTTCGTGAGAAGTAACGTGCATCGAGGAGATGGGTGAGGCGTGTGGAGTCAAAGGTGCTTTAAATTTAATCAGAGAGGAGAGCAGGAGACCCTGAAGGCAACACGCCAAGAGTCTCTGAATTACATTTCTACTGGAATAATAACCGGAGAGCTCTGAGTGTGATGTGATGTGATGTTATCTTGACTGCCATTTGATTGATTCAGCGATCATCGTAACCAACAACCAATATGGTAGGAAATGTTTTCCTGCTCCACCGCTCTCTGAAGTTTTCACTCACCGTCAGTATTTTAATTATTAAGACAAATCAGAGAGGAGAGAATAAAAGAGATGAAATATTTACAACTCTGTGAGGAGTTCATCTTCTGAGGCCAGACGAGCCTCCGTAAAGTTCACCGATAGGGTCCACATAGCATACTAATCCAACTGGTGCAGCTCTGAGTCAGTCAGAACCAAGAATATGGTCTGTGGATTACTAAGAAACCTCTAGAGGCCTCACACCTACACTGGTTCTCAGTGTGTGAAGGTTCTCCTCAGCTATACAGAGCGTCCTTTAGGTCCTAGTTTAGGCTTCTGTAGCACTTTTACTGACTTCCTCTGTTTCCAGCAGAAGCTCTGATAAATCCAGCGTTCACTACCTGCTCAGCAGCAAACAGCAGAATGATTGATTTGATTCATCGGACAAAGAAAACAAAACAGGATAACAAGGTGGGATGTCAATCGATTACAATATTGATCGCAAATTTTTTATCCGTCCCAAATGGAACTTAAAGGGAGATTTGTCAAGTATTTAATACTCTTATCAACATGGGAACATGGGAGTGGACAAACATGCTGCTTTATGCAAATATATATTATGACGGCCAAAAACCAAGATGGCAACTGTCAAAAACCAAGATGGTGACGGTCAAAAACCAAGATGGCGACGGAAATAAACCAAGATGGCAACTGTCAAAAACCAAGATGGCGACGGAAATAAACCAAGATGGCAACTGTCAAAAACCAAGATGGCGACGGAAATAAACCAAGATGGCAACTGTCAAAAACCAAGATGGCGACTGTCAAAAACCAAGATGGCGATGGTCAAAAACCAAGATGGCGACGGACAAAAACCAAGATGGCGACAGACAAAAACCAAGATGGCGATGGTCAAAAACCAAGATGGCGACGGACAAAAACCAAGATGGCGACTGTCAAAAACCAAGATGGCGATGGTCAAAAACCAAGATGGCGACGGACAAAAACCAAGATGGCGACAGACAAAAACCAAGATGGCGACGGACAAAAACCAAGATGGCGACAGACAAAAACCAAGATGGCGACAGACAAAAACCAAGATGGCGACAGACAAAAACCAAGATGGCGATGGACAAAGACCAAGATGGTGAACCAAGATGGCGACGTCCAAACATCAAGATGGCAACCATCAAAAACCAAGATGACGATGGCCTAAAACCAAGATGGTGATGGCCAAAAACCAAGATGGCGACGGAAATAAACCAAGATGGCAACTGTCAAAAACCAAGATGGCGACGGAAATAAACCAAGATGGCAACTGTCAAAAACCAAGATGGCGACGGAAATAAACCAAGATGGCAACTGTCAAAAACCAAGATGGCGACTGTCAAAAACCAAGATGGCGATGGTCAAAAACCAAGATGGCGACAGACAAAAACCAAGATGGCGATGGTCAAAAACCAAGATGGCGACGGACAAAAACCAAGATGGCGACTGTCAAAAACCAAGATGGCGATGGTCAAAAACCAAGATGGCGACGGACAAAAACCAAGATGGCGACAGACAAAAACCAAGATGGCGACAGACAAAAACCAAGATGGCGACAGACAAAAACCAAGATGGCGATGGACAAAGACCAAGATGGTGAACCAAGATGGCGACGTCCAAACACCAAGATGGCAACCATCAAAAACCAAGATGGCGATGGCCTAAAACCAAGATGGTGATGGCCAAAAACCAAGATGGCGACGACCAATGACCAAGATGGCAACGGCGAAAAACCAAGATGGTGAACCAAGATGGCAACGGCTAAAAATCAAAATGTCTTCGACCAAAATGCCGAACTCAAGGCTTCAAGACGACTCTAAACCAATTGGTATTGTCACGGTGAATCATCCACTTCTTGTATACAGTCTATGCTGCTAGCTAGCGAATGGATGTTAACAATGTAGGATTTATATTTTGTAAATGTTTTATGAAGAGGGGAATGCATTCAACATGTCGGTTTGTCCAGGACATGCAAAATGTGATTTAAATAACATTAAATGTAAATATAACTTTTGTTTGTTTTACTCCACAGTGCACCTTTAACTCCTTTAAATCATGAATTTACAGAGACAATAAGAAAACAAGAGGTGATAAGGTAATCTTAATATCTTAAATACAAACAGACACTCAGATGATAACGTGTTACACATAGAAAGTATTTTTTTTACAGTTTTTCTACAGTTGCATTTACATTTGGAGGATTCTTAACAACTTGTCTGCTCCAGTTAAACGGAGCACGGCAGCAAAAATAAAGACGGCAAACAGGGAGGAAATGAAAAAGAGGAAAGAATGAAAAGAGGTAGTGAGTGAGGGGGGATATAAAAACCAACAAGACAAAGAAATCACGAGTTCCCAGACCGGTGTTAAAGTGGAGCAGCAGCCATCGGCTTCCCACTAAATCCCAGCAGCCCATTAAACTTTGAAAAGTGACATTACTGTGCTGATTAAGAATTGATCGCGAACGAGATCTCACATTGTTCGTCAGCGTGTCGGCAGGAATAACAGCGCCTCACTAGAAACTAACCAAAAGGCAACAAAATATGGTTTAATTTGAAAAACACTGTGTGCATAAAAGACTAATTAATGTTCGCAATAATTTCTGATTCATAACTAAAAGGTTCCTCATAACCACAAGAGGATTATTTACAATCACCTTCTCATATCAGTGCTTTCAAATGTCAAAATTGTTAAAATGTCAGAATACAGCAGCAGGTGGGCAACAGAAAATCTTTAACATCTGCAGGTGAAATTAAAGTAATTATCTGTGACATTTCCATGCCAATGAATAAATAACCTTTTTATTTCTTTGTAGATCTTTTTTTTTCTATTTGCTGTTTAATGCATCACATACAGTGAAAATGTTGTTTTTGGCTAAACGCCAACAAATATGGATTGAAGCAGAATATTTACTTAGACTTTGCAACTAAGTAGCAAAAAAATATATATATATTTAAAATAATTTTATATACAGACTTATATAAATCCTGTGAAACCCCCCTGTGATCTTTGAGCATATTTATGCTAAATGCAGCACCTGTGAGGCTTTCTGGACAATATCTGTCATTGTTTTGTGTTGTTAATTGATTTTTAAAAAATGAATATATACATACATTTGCATAAAGAAAGCATATTTGTCCACTCCCATGTTGATAAGACTATTAAACACTTGACAAATCTCCCTTTAAGGTACATTTTGAGTAGAAAAAAATTTGCTAAACGCCAAAGAATATGGATTGAAGCAGAATATTTATTTAGATTTTGCAACTAAGTAGCAAAAAAAAAGAAATTTAGGTAGTTTTATATACAGACTTATGAACTTATATATTATCTAGTAATATTTGACGACCTCAGAGCAGATAAATCCTGTCAAACCCCCTGTGATCTTTGGGCATATTGTTTTATGCTAAATGCAGAACCTGTGAGGGTTTCTGGACAATATCTGTCATTGTTTTGTGTTGTTAATTGATTGCAAATAATAAATATGTATATATATTTGCATAAAGCAGCATATTTGTCCACTCCCATGTTGATAAGAGTATTAAACACTTAACAAATCTCCCTTTAAGGTACATTTTGAACAGGTAAAAAATGTGCTAAATGCCAACAAATATGGATTGAAGCAGAATATTTAGTTAGATTTTGCAACCAAGTTGCAAAAAAATATATATTTTTAAATAGTTTTATATACAGACTTATGAACGTATATATATTGTCCAGCAAGTGTGTTATTACGATTTTAGTTATTCATGAGCAAATCTAATTTTGACAACCTCAGAGCAGATAAATCCTGTCGAACCCCCTGAGATCTTTGAGCATATTATTTTATGCTAAATGCATTGATTTCCAATAATAAATACAAGTATTAAACACTTGACAAATCAATCTTTACGGTACATTTTGAACATATAAAAAACGTGCAATTAAATTAAATATTTGAATGGGTTGACAGCTCTATTTTTAACATGATTGAGATAATAAATAATGACAATGCACCATGTCCAGAAACTGCAGCAACAGAAACTCCAAACTCTGGGAAACATGCTGCAGAAGCATCCCAGTAACTCTGAGCCACAGAGATACAAACTAGACTGATAGAACTGCAGATTGCCTCTTCTAAACACTATTTGGGAGAAGCCTCTCAGCATTATCTTCAATTCAGCAGCGTTCACCTTTCCGTCCAGGTGTAAATCCCTCCCTGACTAGACAGAGAGAATAAAAGCCAGCGGCAGCTCCGACTCTTCAGTTTTTCGGGACTGAGAATCTAATGCTCGACACTCTGAGTCTCACAGAACGAGGATTAGTGTCAGACTGATGATTACAGATGGACAGACAAGCTGCTCGTCTGGCAGACCGGAGACGCTTCTGAATCTCACACGAGACAAAAAAACACCTGTGAGAAAATGAGCCTGATGGTTTGAAATAACTCTCCCTGCATGGTGGTATTCATTCAGCTGGTTATCACACGTCTCCAAACGGCAATCTGATCCAACAGTAATGGAACAAGAGCGCCGGCTGCAACATGGTGATGTTTTTATCCGGTAGAAGACGACGTAGTGTGTTAGCAATCCATCTTGACTAGCTGCCAGTTAGCAAGCTAAATCCCAAAATGAGCTCAAGGTTGAGCTTAATTCAAGGCTGACCACGCTGGGTCGCTTTTGAGGGACAGTTTATACTCCGGGGGACTCGCTTCTCAACCGGGTTAAACCATGTTAGGATCATGTGGAAGCATGCATATTAACATTTAGATCCACAGACAGCTCAGTTAGGCTGCTGTTAATTCAGAGTCATGGTCGGCACCATAGATTCTACTGATATTTCAGAGCCATGGTCGGGGCCATAGATTCTAACTTACTGATATTACAGAGCCGTGGTCGGGGCCATAGATTCTAACTTACCGATATTACAGAGCCGTGGTCGGGGCTATAGATTCTAACTTACCGATATATAAGAGCCGTGGTCGGGGCCATAGATTCTAACTTACCGATATATAAGAGCCGTGGTCGGGGCCATAGATTCTAACTTACCGATATATAAGAGCCGTGGTCGGGGCCATAGATTCTAACTTACCGATATATAAGAGCCGTGGTCGGGGCCATAGATTCTAACTTACTGATATTTCAGAGCCGTGGTCGGGGCCATAGATTGTAACTTACTGATATTTCAGAGCCGTGGTCGGGGCCATAGATTGTAACTTACTGATATTTCAGAGCCGTGGTCGGGGCCATAGATTCTAACTTGGTCGGGGTCAACTTTAAGGCTAGAAGGACTTTGAAGGGGATGCGTTGACCATATTTGTCATTCTGGTGGTGTTTCAGTGTGTAAATGAGCACCATTAGATGGAAGCAGAGTAGGTGACATTAAGTCATGCGTGCACATGTTGAATACCACGCAGAGTGGACGCTGCATGGCAGCATCATCGGGATTATTCCCGGTGATTTGAGGAGGAAATGACCTCAGTTTGTCTCGTTAAGAAGAGTTTCAGTGAAATGAAATCTGTGAGCAGCCGAAGCGTCTCCGAACAGAGAGCGCTCAGCGAAGCATGTTTCAGCTCTCTGCCGGCGCTTCCCTGGGACGAGGACGGAAATAGAGGTGCTGCAAGTGACAAGGGAAGTGAGAAAATGGAGCGATGAATAAATCAGTGCATGGTGATGTGTAGCTAAATGGAGAGAGAGAGAGAGAGAATGCATTAGAGAGGAGAGAGAGAGAGAGAGAGAGTGGATGCCAGTAAATACAACAGCATGTCTAACATCTGAGGGATTTAGTCGCCGCTGAGCTGCACTGACCCGGGGAACTTTGGGCTTTCTGCAAAACGCATTAAAAGAGAAACACTAATATTCAACAGAGTCATCGTCTGTGCAGTCACAGTTACTGTTGTGAAATATAACCTCCTTTACAACTGCATCGTACGGCACCTCTACCATGTCTACTGCTTCTTTCTCATCACATCTATTTTTAATGTCTAGCGTGTAAAGACAGAGCGAGTCGTACGCTGCACAACTTTGTGATTTGTTGGATTTAAAAGTGAACATGTTCCCTCAGCGACCAATAAAGACGGACTCTGCTTCACAGTTAGTGAACAGCAGCAGATCCACGGCCGTCCTCCAGGACGCTCCGGTCCACAGCAGACGGACTAATAGGAGTCAAAGTGAAGGTCGAACTCACGGCGAGTCACAGTGAGCGAGCAGCGTGGCGGAGGAACAACTAAAGTTAGACTTTAATGAAACAACACGTCAGGTGTTGTGAGTTCAGGCTGATCCGGCGTCTGCCCGGAGCGGAATAACGACGGAGGTGGAAGCTGGTCTTTGGCTCAGGTGTCCAACATGTCAATCAAACGGGATGAATCAGGTGAAGTGAGAACACCTGGGTGTCGGACCGTCGCTGGGAAACATCTGGGCACTTTCTTTTTATAAAAATGAGAGAAGGAAGAAAGAGAAGGGAAGAAGACAAACAAGGAAGGGAGGAGAGAGGAAGAAGGAAGCAATGTAGGGAGAGGATAAGACGAAAGAAGCAAGGAGGGAAGGATGGAGGAAGAAGGAAGCAACAAAGGGAGGAGAGAGAGGACAAAAGAAAGTAAGGAAGGGAGGAGAGAGGAAGAAATGAAGCAATGTGCAGAGAGGATTGGAAGAAGGAAGCAAGGAGGAGAGGAGAAAAGAAGAAAGGAAGAAAGGAGTGGAAAGTAAAACAGAAAGAAAAATGTAGATGAGGAGAGAGGAAGAAGAAAGAAAGGAAGCAAGAAGTGGAAGAGATGAAGAAGGAAGCAAGGAGTGGAGGAGAGAGGACAAAAGAAGGGGAAGGAAAAATAATAAAAATGGAGGGAAGATTGAACTGTCTGTCTGTCTGTCTGTCTGTCTGTCTGTCTCTCTGTCTGTCTGTCTGTCTGTCTGTCTGTCTGTCT